>NC_025993.2:87272864-87566598 GCF_000442705.2 Elaeis guineensis
GTGGGAAGATGCATAGCAGCTTAGCAATTCTAAAATTAAGCATGCCTGCAAGCATACAAACTAGAATTGCTTGTTACCAAAAGTAAAAGAATTGGAAATGTGGACGGTAGCATTAATCACGGACTTTTTACGAATTTATGATATAAGCATGTTTATAATAGTTGCCAGCTACCCTTAGTTGACTATTTTTATTTTAATAAAAAGTTGGCCAATGCACCACAAGTTACACCAGTTGGCTTGAGGCCATTGGTTGTTTCCTCTTATCAGTGTTCCTCCAATAATAAGCAAACTTCCTTTTAAGAATATACTTAGCAACTTGGCAAACTTTTAAGCTTGCACATGACATGCAAACAAAAATTAGGTGCCAACAAAAAGAAATAAGGAAAAATCATAGAGACACTACTTCAAATTTAGGCAAGAAACATTTCGACTCCAAATTTTAAAAAGTTTCAATAAGATATCATAACTTAATTTTTTTTTTTGCAATATAGCCTAGCTGTCTATCTCCATTAAAAATTGTTTTAACGTGATTATCATGTGATAAAAAAAATAGTTCTACAATTTCATAAATACTCTTCCTACTTTTGGGCATGAGCATCCAAACACTTCGACCCTTTCCATATATGATAAAACCAAATAAAATTAAATGATAAGTCAAAGGGAAAAACATCAAGATGATCGTGAAAAATTGGGAAAAAAATAGAAGAAAAGCAAAAAAAATCAAGGTGAACCATTATTAAGTCACCCTCTAATTGATTTAAGATATCTACAGGTAAATGAATAATAGTAGATGAAGTGCTTTGAAACTTGTGTAGGCTAATGAATAATGAAGGAGCAATGATATTTGGAAATGGTGGTTGACGATAACCTTAAACTAGAGTCAATGTTGTAGTAGTGCTTTTGGAACTCAAACCACAACCTACACACCAAGTGTCTATTTCTACCAGCCGGATGGCTCTTTAGACTTCTTTAGTATGGAAATGCTTCGGTCAGTGCTAGCCAAGGCACCAGTGCCCTTCTACTCCATGGCTGACTAACTCGATTGAAACATGGATGGCCAGATAGAGGTCAACTGCAATAGCAAGGGTTTGCTTTTCATGGAGGCAAAGGCTGATCTCTTTATGGAGGCAAAGAAGATGGCCTCACTATATAGCTAGAGATCAAAGATGCCATCATAAAGATCAAAGGTCTAGAAGAGCTTCTCCTATAGCCACTTCATTTTGGTCATGGGTTCATAGAAAGAAGGTGGCTATGTCATGGCTAATGTTGTCAAAACAGGACTCATGGATGGAATTGAAGTCAATGAAGATACCATTGTAGAGGATCCACTCTCTAGAGAATAGGGTCTTGAGGGCGAGGGGGGTGGCGGCATGCTAGGAGAGAATCTTGATGTCGAGGACTTCCCAATCATGCTTCTGGATCTAGGATTAGGAGGGTCTTCGAAGTTGAGGAGGTAGAGGTCCTCATCAATGATGGATTTGTGAAGGGACTTATGGAGCCAAGGTGATAGAGGCCCTCATTGGTGATCATAACCTCGACGATAGTGTAGTGGTCCACAGAAATTCTTTGTGCACCGCGATCTATGCAGAATCGTGCCCACCGTCTGCGGTGATTGGCTCACATGCGGGATAGGAAGAAAATTTTTTTTTTCACATGCCATGTCCCAACCTCGCATGTGAGCCAAGCACCGCGGGTGGTGTGCACGTTCTGCACCGCCCATGGTGCTCAAAGAATTTCTCATGGTCCTCAATGAAGAGGGTAGAGGCCCACTTAACCTCACCAATGGGCATGAGACCAAGCTAATGAACGCAACCTAAAAATAATGCAGATCATCTTTTAGAAGCCAATGAACGAGATGGACAATCACATCAAATTCTTATATATTGTTGCTCACATTTTTGGCTGGTTGATATGGTAGGTTCTTAGTGATAATGAAGAAGCATTAACATAATGCTATCATAGGTCCTAAGGAAGTTAGTAAGAATGAAGACAATCTATGAATAGCAAATGTGGTGGCAATTACAGAATGGGTTGGCTGGCATTCTGTCCCTTTTCTGAGAAACTTTATATCCAATATGAGATTACTTCTTAATTGCCGAATATAACTATTTCTTTTAAGTTCTGCTTTTTTTAGATAATTGTTTTAGTGTTTCATTTATATTGTGGTTGGTCGGTGTGGAAATAGGGCTAATAGCTTGCAGTTGATTAGGTTGGACTCATTTAGAGCTGTTTAGTCGGGGTTAGCTTTCGGAAAGGATATCCCTTCAACTGCTGCTAAAAGGATCGATGTACTCAATGGAATAGGATCTTTTTGGTATTTAGTTGGATAAGTGTAGGAGATAAGTGCAAAGAATAACGGGCATTTAATGTGCATTGAACTTCATAATAGTTTGGATTTTATTACAAAGACCAAATCGCTCACGTTTTGAGCATTTACAGAATGCATAGGAAAAATGGTAATTGAAGAGACTAAGGGTAAATCTATTCTATTGTGTAAGTTTATTCCACGGCAACTAAATAGATTTACCTTTATTTCCTTCAATTATCACCCTTACGTACTCTAAAAATGCTTAAAAAGGTGAATTTGGTGTTTGGTGAAGTTATCTCCCTATTTTTGGGGATATCCCTCAATTGTTGTATGCCCAAATACTTCTTTTATGTAGACCAAATGCTACTAGCTCAACAAATTGGTACTCCTCTCTTGATGACTTGCCCTTTAGAAAGTTAAGGGTTCAAACCTCAGAAAAGATTGAAAGAAAAGGAATTCCTTTCCAAGCCAAGTCTGGTCAAGTGGTGGCTTAGTGCAATTTACAGCCCCAGTGGTCGCTCCAATCTCACGGAATAACCATCTTTTGATGCTAAGGAGGATAGTGAACATGCTCATTTTGTTAGTCCACATTCCAAGCCGATGTGGGATTCGTTCAAACCTAACCACCCTAATGATCCAAATGGGCGAAATGGAAGATGTCCCAATCAGAACACCAATTTTGCAGCTAAATAAGCTCATGCATATATTGCTCATCTCATCTAGCTCATTTGGAGGTCTTGGAGCTCCTAAGTCATGCAAGGTGAAGTCACATATCTATATCCAATCCATAGATACTCCATGCTATTGGCTAAATGTTTTGGCACCTTAATTATAGAATCTAATGTTAGGCTATCTGACCAATAAGAACATCATGGAGAAATTTGTTCCCCATATAATACTTCCAAACTCATCCATTAGATTCCCTTCCAATTAGAAGTGCTTGAGGTAAATTTTGATGGCTTCATTAGGCAAATAGATAGTTTTTTTGAGAATACATTAGGTGTCAAATATTACAAGTGTAGACTTTGTCTTAGAGATCACACATTTTGGATATTATGATGACAATGTTTCATCTGAATGTTCTCCTTAGAAGAACTTTGAGGTGCATGGGGGGCATTTGCTGTATTGTTTATTAACTTCATGCTCAATAATCATTTGAATACTTTCACCATTTCTATTGCATCTTTTGCATTGGAGACAAATTTCCTATAGGATGCTTGGATGCATTAGCATGCTAAATATCAAAGCCTTGGATAATTTAGATTATGATGGATACAAGAACATGACACTGATTTATTTAAAATTCAATTAGGATCTTGGGTTCTTGAATCCCCTTGTTTAGGAATGTACATATCTCAAAGCATGGAATGTTAGTGGGCTTAGTGTACATTAGGATCAAAAATTGCTAGATCAATAATAGATGTGAAGTTGAAATGGGTGTGTGTGGGTCATTGACTATAATTCTCCACAAATTATAGTCATATGCTTGTATGAAGATTTTTATTCTAACTTTTCAATAGATATAATTGGAGTCATTAAAAAGTGGTGGTCTATTTATAGAATGACCTTTAATAAGAAAAAATTCAATTTGGGTTGCCATGATCTTTAGTTCAAGATTGCTAGATCAATAACAAATATAAGAGTACCTACTCTGATATCACTAGTTACTCAGAAAGGTTAGCAACCCAAGAGGAGTATGGAGTGAATTAAGTTTTTCAAAAACTTCTATTAAATCTAAAAAGTATGTGCTTTTAGCTCAAATTAGCTCAAGTGAAGTGGTATATGCAACGTGCAGTAGCGGAATTAAATCAACGAATGCAATGTAAAAATGTAAAGAAAGAAAATAAAGTACAGCATAAATATAAATAAATTTATAGTGTTTCGATGCAATCCCGCACCTATATCCACTCTCCAAACTTCTTTTAAGAATTCTACTATAATTAGCCCAATTACAGTATGATTATTTTCTCTGGATTCACAATCAAATCACTTAATTTTTTTAGATCATTAACTAAAATCTTTACACAAATTATTTTTTAGATTTACAATCAATCCAATTGGTATTCTAGGATTACCAACCAAAATCTTTACATCGATTTTTCTTTTAGTTCACCATCAATCTAGTTGATTTTGTGAGATCACCGATCAAAACTTTACAAGCCAATTCCAAGATTGGACTGGCCTAACTCAAGTTTCTTTCATCCCAAAGAAACTTGTAAAGAAAATCCAAAAATATAAGTGATAAGAATTTAAGCACAAGTGAAAAACAATAGCAAAACACTTTAAGCTTGACGAAGTTTTTCATGAGTTGCTCCTTTATAACTGGAACTTCACTTGTTGATGCTTGAGAGGATGTGGTTGATAATAAAAAAGATTACTCTTGAATGCTCATACAATTATGTGCACACATTTCTTCTCCTTTCTATTTCTCAAGGATATTCAATGATAGCTCACATAAATGATGTTTCTCTCTTTCAAATCTACTAAAACTTGTTTCTTAAATGATTCTCTAATCTTTTGTAAGTTTAGAAGTGACTAGATAGTGAGTTTTGACCATTGGAAGGCTTGAACTAGCTGTTGGAGTGGAGAAATGACTATTAAAAACTTATAAAAAAACTAGCTACTATAGCTTTCCCATGTCAAGAGTTGACTTTAGATCTCTAAGAGTCAACTAGAGTTGCTTATGAGTCGACTTGACCTCTTCAGAAGTAGATTCACCCTTAGATCTGAAAAATCCTACATTCTATCTTTTCTAAGAAAGTTGGCTCACCAACTTTATTAGTCGACTCGACCTATCCAATGGCTGACTCGACCATTGTAGGGGTTGACTCTAGTAAAAATCTCAAAAGTTTAGTATTCTATCTTCACTAAGAGAGTCAGCTCTTACTTCACAGGAGTTAACTCAAGCATGTATCAATTTACTCCAAACATGCTAGAGTTGACTCTTTTTCACCAATAGTCGACTCCTCTTAGCCAAACTTATGAAATCTTGTTCTTTGAAGTGCACTTTAGCTTGGCAACTTGAGAGGATTTCTTATAAGGATAATTTTTTCGTTATGAGCATCTAAGAGTTCCTACATTTATTCTTGAAACATATGATTAGTAATAGTTTTACTTAATATTTTGTAATCATCAAAATTAATCATGGGGTTAATAAAATCTAGCTTACAATAAAATTGATTAAGGAAAGCTATCCAAAACTCTTTTTGACATGTTTGGCATATCGCTATGTCGATCTAATAGGAAGCTTACCCGACCCAGTCTTAGTTCGAGGAAAAAACAAAAATCAAGAAAAATCATATGAAGTCCCTTAGTCGACCAAGTTTTCATCTTAGTAAACCCAGATAGTGGTTTAGCCCACTCATGATTTTAGATAACCGATCAAGTCTCAGACTTAGGATGAAGATAGAAAGTTGAATATTCAAACAATTTTTTCTGAGCTAACCCTAAGGTCAACTTAGACAACTAAGACTGGAGTTTAGCTGACTCATGAAAAATGATAGCCGACTTAGTCTTCGAGATAGAAGAATATAGAAAGTAATATAAATTAGTAAGTTTTCTGAGCTGATCCACAAAAATAGTTAGCCGACCATGTCATCAAGTTAGTTGACCAGAAGAGATTTGAGCCAATCCAATCTCAGGTGGACAAAATAGATAGAAAGATAAATTTTTGATATCTACTGCTGAGTTGTCTCAGAGATTCACTTAGCCGATTCAGAGTTAAAGGTTAACCGATTAAGAACCTGGGTGAGCCGACTCACTATTTTTTGACAGAATAACAGCTTATTTTTTAGAATTTCTAAAATATTACAAGATCATTTCTAATGGCTATCTTCAAGCTTCCAATGGCCAGAGCATTAAATTAAGACATTTTTGAGGCTTTAAATGAAGAGAATTCAAGAGAAAACACAAGAGTTTGAAGTCTTTGAGTTTCATTGACCATATTCTTGAAGAAAAAGAGTGAAACTTAAGAGAGAAAGTGGAAGTCATTCAAGAGTATAGTTGATTCAGTCCTTCTAACATTCGTTCCACTTGAAAGAGAGAAAGAAAGTATTAATCTAAGCCAACTACTCTTGAGTTAAAGTATTGAAAGCTTTCTCAATCCTCTCAAGCATTCAAGCAAGAAGTTCAAGCAATTATCAGCTTATTTATCTCGACTTCTTCAGAGCTTAAATGATTTTTTTTGTCTCTAAACTCAATCTTTTATATATCTTTATTCATTTTATTAGGATAGATTTTTTTGGATATAAAACTTGGGGTTGGTTCAGGCTTAAAGTTGGACAATATATAATTTTGATTGGTATCTCCAAAAAAATTAATTGAAATTTATTATGAGCCTCAAATAAATCAATCATTGTAAGCTTTTGGTTGGTTAACCAGAAAAAATCAACTGGATTAGATTGTCAATCCAAAATAATAATTGAACTGTAATCATGGTTGATTATAGTTGGAATTTTCAAGTAATCCACTTGAAGAGTAGACGCAGGTACTGAATTTAGCATTGAACCACTATAAAATTTATATATTTATGATTGTATTACTTTGCTTCTTTATTTATTTCCACTGTATTTTAAATTACCTACTAATCAAAACATAATTACTATTAGAATTATTTTTGGGCATAAGTTTGTAATCAAATTTTTAAGAAACCTAATTCACCCCCCCCCCTCTTGGGTTATCTCATCTAAGAAATATTATCCCAATATCCTCCAAAATCAAAAGCACAAGCTCTCAATATGTCTTCTAGAGTCTTAATTGTTCTTTCTGATTGGGCATCGATCTGTGGATGGAAAGTAGTGCTAAGCCTCAATTCAGTTCTATGGCATCTTGAAAAATTTTCTAAAATATAGACAAGCCATGGATCTCGATCCGACACAATGCTTACTGCCACACCATACAAGTGCACTATTCTATTAATATACATCCATGCTAACTTATCAAGTGGAGTACCGACTCAAAAGGGCAAAAGGTGGGTTGATTTAGTAAGTCAATCAATAATCACCCACACTATGTCATTCCTCTTTGCTGTCCTCAGGAGCCTAGTGACAAAATCTATAGTAATATGCTTCCATTTCCAATCTATATCTCCAATGATTTTAGTAAACCAGCTGGTCTTTGATGTTTAGCCTTCACTTGCTGACATACTAAGCATTGGGATACAAATTTAGCTATTTCTTGCTTTATACCGTTCCACCAAAAATGTTCTGTTAAGTATCGTACATTTTTGTACTACATGGATAAATGGACAAACGAGATCTGTGAGCTTTCTCCAAAATTTGTCTCTTCAGTTTGGGATCTCTAAGTACACATAATATGTTCCTAAAATATAGAGTACTAGTTGAATGAATTTTGAGCTCAAATTGCAACCCTTTCTCCACATCTTCTTCAAACCAATATAAACGAGCATCATTCTGTTGGGAAAGTACTTTTATCCATTCAATCAATGCTGGTTGTATCACTAAATTAGCTAACACATTCTTAACACAGTTTTGATCACTTCAATTTGCAAATCTTCAAGGTCCTTCAGAATTTGCCTCTAATAGAAAGTAAAGCTGCCACATTTGCTATTGATTTCTTATTAAGAGCATCTACCACCACATTGGCTTTTTCGAGGTGATATTCAAATCTAGATCATAGTCCTTCAATAGTTCAAGCCATCTTCCTTGCCTCATATTCAGCTTTTTTTGAGTAAATAAGTACTTCAAGCTCTTATAGTCGATATAAATTTTATATGGCTCTCCATATAAGTAATGCTGCCAAATCTTCAAGGCAAAGATTATTGCTGCTAACTCCATATCATGTGTCTAGTAGTTTTGCTTATAGAGCTCAATTATCTAGATGCATAGGCCACCTTCTTATCTTTCTACATCAATACCAGCCCAACCCCTTCTTAGAAGCATCACTATAAATGATGAATCTTCCAGCACTAGTTGGTAAAATAAGAACTATAGTGAACACCAATAGTTGCTTGAAATCCTAAAAGCTTCGTTCCCATTCACTACTCCATTTAAATTTTGCTTGTTTCTAGATCAAGTGGGTTAGAGGAATTGTAATTTGAGAAAATCCTTCTACAAATCTTTGATAATAACCAGCCATGCCTAAAAAGCTTCTAACTTCGGTCACATTAGTAGGGTGAGGCCAATTCACTATGGCTTTTATCTTCTTTGGGTCCACTAAGATTCTTTCCTTGGATATGACATGACCAAGAAAGATAACACTATCCAATTAGAACTCACACTTGCTTAGCTTGGTGAAGAGCTTCTCTTCCCTCAAAGTTTGTAGCACAATCCTCAAGTGTTTGTCATGTTCCTCTTTGCTCTTAGAATAGATAAGAATGTCATTAATAAAAATGACAACAAATTGATTTAGGTACGGTTTGAATATCTTGTTCATCATATTCATAAAAGTAGCTGGTGCATTAGTTAACCTAAAAGGCATCACTAAAAATTCATAATAGCTATACTTGATCCTGAATGCAGTCTTTGGCATGTCCTCGACTCTAATTCTTAGTTGGTAATAACTTGATTGTAGGTCAATTTTGGAGAAGACTAGAGCATCTTGCAATTGATTAAACAAGTCATCTATATGAGGAAGAAGATATTTATTCTTCATAGTTATTTTGTTCAACTCCCAATAATCAATGCATAATCGCATGCTCCCATCCTTCTTCTTCATGAGTAAAATAAAAGCTCCCCATGGTGATATACTTGGCTGGATGAACTTCTTATCCAAGAGTTCCTATAGTTGGATCTTTAGTTTCTACAATTTCATAGGAGCCATTCGATAAGGAGGCTTTAATATTGGTCAGATCCCTCATGTGATATCAATTTTAAATTCGATCTCCTAATCCAGGGTTAGCCCAGATAGCTCATCTAGAAAAATATTAGGAAACTCTTTGACTATTGGAATATTATTTATTTTTATCTCTTCCTTCTGGATATCCACTACATAGGCCAAATATGCCTCACATCCTTTCCTTAATACCTTCCTTGCACTTATAGTTGAGATGATGCATAAAGAAGGCTTAAACTATTTGGGTTTCGCAATATGAACTTTGCCCTAAAAGAAGAACTCCGGCTCATCCAAAATTTGGAACACCACTCTTTTTCCAAAACAATCAATATGGGCATGATACAAGGATAATTAGTTCATCCTAAGAATAACGTCAAAATTATGCATATTTAATTGAACTAGATCTACTATTAATTTTCTATTTCCTATCTAGATTACGCAGTTCTTAAGTATGATGTTAGCAATAGTAATGTTCTAAAAAGGAGTGACAACATATAATGGCTCTTTCTTCAGACGTACAGTTCAAAGAAGTAGCAAATTTGACAGATATAAAGGATTGACAAGAACCAGAATCAATAGCACATGAGCATCTATGAAGTTGACTCGAATGGTATCTATTACTACTTGATCACTTGTGTTGGCCTCCTATTAGGTCAAAGTGAACAATCGAGGAACTGTTAGATGTATGGCTAGAAGCCAATCAGACTGATATATATATTTTTTTTTAAGACATAATTTTGTATTTGATATTTTTATTATCAGATTATTTATTTCATTCATATTTTATGTGTCCATGAATCATCCAAAAAATTTATAAAATGATGATATATATTCTTAAGAGTTAAAAATTTAAGGCATGTGTCATTGGTAATTAATTCCTAAATTACTTCTGATAGATGGATCATCACGGGGATGGTGATTGATCCGGATAGATTGATGCACAGATTACTTTTTTTTTAGGATAGATGAATCTGAAGTCTATAATGTGGGGATACTGAAGTGAGAGTCTAGATATTGTTAAAGAATAAGGGTACCGAGTGTGACTAATACAAAAAGTTACTTAGGTGTCTACTCATTTGTTAGTAACTTTCTCGATACTACAGTAGTGTGACTAGTTCATTGACTGCGATGCTTCGACTATTCATAATGGGATTGCTGTAGTTTGACTGTACATACATTTGGTCTCATAGCTATATGGGTTTTTGCGATGCATGTTGCCTATAGTAGGATCATTGTAAGAATAGGATGTACACCTATATAGAATTTATCATTCTTGGTAGATAAGGGGGTTAGTCCTATGTGACTTATAAGATTGAGTTCAGAAGACCTTGACTAAGGCAGTGTGAATAATGAAAAGAGTTTTCATAGTTTTCACATTGAGAACTCAAGTTGAATAAATTTGACATATGATAAACGATAGAGTTTGATGAAAAATTTTATAACCTCCATCTTGTTGAAACTCATAACAGAAGGACTATATCATATGATAACTGCATCTAGAGATTCATCTATTTCATTCTATTAGAATAACACTATATGCTGCTAGGTGTTACTGGTGGATTGTGAAACTCATGAGAATTATTTTGATGATCAATAATTTTCATTGAGTGAGTTGAAATTATTCCAATCTATTGAAAGAAGTTTCAATAATATTGTTGATGGAGATTCCAATATTTCTCACTCTCAGACAGAATAGAACCTATGGGTTCATACACAACAGATTGTGTCTGATCAGATGATTGAATAATTTGATATGTCAAAAAGTTGACATGATCAAACTCAAATACAATTGGACTCCTTATGAGACAAAAATTTTGATTTGATCCAAGCCCATTTCTTATGAGATAAAGATTTTGATTTGGTCAAAATCCATACTCCATAGGACTCTATCCATAAAAGCTAATTAACTTGTAGAAGGACTCCTCTCCTCTTGATTGGCACCACATTATTTCTCCACCATGAGATTTAACATGCATGAGTGGATGCTCGTGTTTTGTGAAGCGTGAAATCTAATTTCACACTAAATAAAAGGAGTACCACACCCTATACCTCTTCATGGCCAAGTGTTGGGTGACACAAGGACTCTTCCATGCCTAAAAATAGGAGTTCTAACCTAAAAGGATTCCCTAGCACATGCCTACATCTCCATGCTAAGAATGTTTTAGAACCCTTCTCTCCTTTGGAAAAAGATCTAACGCACACCCTTTCCATGATTGACGCCCCATGGGTAACAGGAAAGAAATTTCACATTAAGGAGTCTTGACGCCATGGAAAGTATCTCATGCCAATCTTTTTGATGTGCCATCTCTCTCATTCCCTTCCTCATGCACAAAAGGCTTCATGCCTCTCTTGAAACACCGGCTAAGAGTTGGCCACCCAAAAACCCTGAGAAGGCTAACACCTAAGAAGTGTTCTTAGGAGAGAGAAGCCAAGAAAGGTTCTTGATAAAGGGAGAAAAGCATGCTGATTTTTTGAGAAAGAAATCAAGAAAAGGATTAAATTTTCTTGAGAAGAAAATCAACAAAGTATCAGAAAAGGTTCTTGATCCATTCTTGTGCATGAGCATAATCTATCAGAAAAAGACTAAAATCTTTAAGAAAGATTTTTAACAAAGAAAAAAAATAAATCCATCATCAAAGAGGATCTCTACAAGGGAGCTAGCACCCCGATGAGATCAAATACTCTAATTAGATAACAACTTCATATGGATACCTATAGAGGATGCTTGTACGAATTTAAAGGAACCAAGAAGATATCCATGATTATCAAATTATGATGAAGCACTACCTATGTAAAGGTGAAGATCTGGTCTTCTTTTCTTTTTTTTCTAATAATCTTAATCTTAACAACTATGAGGGATCTGGTTTGACTCGAGATTAGATCTCACATTAATTAATCTAAAATTAATTTTATTTTTTTATATGATTAATTAAAAATTTTAATTTATGCTTATGTTATTTATATCAATCAACTCCTAATTTCTAACAGTGGTATCAGAGCCACCCTCATATGTTTTAAGATTAGATTATTGATTTGGATATTGTAGATCATAATTCATTAATATTTTTATGAAATCTTTTTGTGATGATTGATCATAAATAGATAAAATCATGAATGTGATGATTTATGGATCATTTAATGAGATTCAGAAAGGATAAAAATCTTATCTTTTAGGCTGATTTAATTAGCCAATATCGATGGTCGGTAAGATCAGAAAGTTGTAATGATGAGATCACACGATATTTACTTCAATCCATGTTAAATGATCCACCCAATATCCAAATCTAAAATTTTTTATTTTATGTATAAGATACATGTGGTGATGATCATAGGAGCACGACCCTTCTATTATCTCTATGATGTATCATGTTTGTGGACCCTATGTATATAAAATTATTTATTTTTGGGTGCCTGCGAGCATCATCGAATTTATATAATTTGGAGACCTATAAGTTTCATATGATTTAAAGTATTGTAATTAATTTTTGTGTTTGTATTATATGGATCCTATCATATGAATGGTTCCACATCAATGGGTGATCGGTTGCAAGCCTATAGCACACGACAAGCATGGGTCGAGTCGAGCAACTGGTTAAGGAGTTGAAAATGATCAAGGACATGCTTCAAATTGATTCAAGGAGTTGAAAATGATCAAATCAGTTGATGTGTTTGTGCTTGTACCTTTGACTTATAGATCCTGATTCGGCTCAGTGGCTCGAGCCCGAATCCCTTAGATCCATGATCATCACTAATTTTATTTTTTATGTCTTGCTGATTTTTATTTGCATAAGATATAAATAATCATAATAAGAGATCTAAATTAAAATACTTTATAAATATTAATTCGAGAGGTCTTCTACCATTGTAGATGTGCGAGTGTCCTACTGATATTGATTGTTCTCATTGGTCACAGTGGTTCAGTTGCATTGAAAAGATATAACCACTGTTAGATTTGTGTCCTAGAAGTCAATTGTTGACTGACACATTATGTAATTCTAGGACTTAAAACTTGTACTTGTAATTTTTCATTATCAATAAAAAACTTTTTCATTCCAATCATGTTTATGTGTCCATGATTTATCTTAAAAATTAACAAAGATGATTTTTGTATCTTCTTAAAGTATTAAAAATTTGAGACATATATTAATTAGTTATTAATTTCTAAATACTCTCGATCAAAGGATCATCACGGAGGACAGTGATCAATCCATTTGAGATCAATGCACGGTTCACCTCCCTTGTGGGCAGATGAGTCTTGGATCTGTAGTGTAGGGATACTGGGGTAAGGGTGTGGGTGGTTGTTAGAGAATAACTTGTACTGAGCGTAACCAACATGAGAACCACATGGATGTCTACTCATTCATCAGTGATCTTCTCGAAGCTGCAGTGGTGTGAGTGGTCCTTTGACTTGCGGTATCATTGGCTATTTGCAGCGAGGCTACTGGGTTTGACGTACGTTTCTTTGGGTCCTAGCCATTCAGATCTTTGCTATGTGGTAGCTTCAGTAGGTTCAGATTCACTATTTAGAGTAGGATACATCTAGATAGAATCTATCGATCTTGATAGAAAAGAAGAAGTCCTATGCGATTTGCGAGATTGAGTTCAGAAAGTCTTTGACCAAAGCAAGTGTGAATACTGCAAAAGAGTTTCCACGAAATTCACAAATGAACTCGAGTCGAGTCAATCTAGCATTTGACTGATGATGGAGTCTGACGAGCTCTCTATGACCTCCGTTAAGTCAAGATTCATGATAGAAGGATTGAATCATATGATAACTGTACCTAAGAGTTCGTACTTTCATTCTATTGGGTTGCCACTATATACTACTAGGTGTCACTAGTGGATTGTGAGATTCATCGAGCGTCGTCTTGATGATAGATGACTCTCGAAGGATAAAATTAAAAATATTTCAATCCATCGAAAAAAATTTCGATGATATTATGATGGAGATCACAATATATCTCACTACCAGATAGAATGGAACCTATGGGGTCACATATTGAGGGATTTAATCTCAAATTTGTCAATTGGGCTTATGAAGTTCTAATTAGGTTAGGGTTCATTATAATCTTATTAGATTTATGAGAACCATGCTAGCACATGGTTAAATCTAATTCTTCTCGAGACTTCGATTTGATCCAAGTCTATAGCCTTAAACCTAACCTAAATCTATTTGGATTTTAATTGAGCTCTTAATTGTGAGCCCAAGAGGATTGAATTATGTCAATAAATTGGCATAAATTATCCTAATATTATCTCTTTATTATCTCTTAATTATCTTTAAGTGTGCATGTAGAATAGATAAAAAGATGGGAGGCATCTGCTTCTCTTTTTGGCAAGACCAGGGGGCACCAACCCCCTGGATATGGCAAGAGGGGCCTACCCCCTTCTTGTGGATTGGCATGGAGGAGGAGAGAGGGGCCACACCCCCTCTCATATGTCAAGAAACCCCTAGGAGGCACCAAGTGTTGGCACCCCAAACTACCTGACTTGTATTCCATGGGGCACCCCTTGTACCTACCTAAAGGGGCTGATAATATGCCAATTATATCTAATTTTATTGAAAAAAAATTAGATTAAAAAGGTAGAAGATTCTTATGAAATAAAGATGTACCTTTTTAAGATAATTGGATTCTTTTTATAAATCAAGGTAGAGACTATATAAAGAGAAGGTCTCTAGGGTTTTTAAGAAGAATTTTGGTAAAAAACAAAAAAGGACTCTCTCTCCCTTCTCCATGCCTCCCCTCCTCCCTCTCTTCTCTTTTGTGCCCAAGGGTTGGGCATCCCACTTTTCACATGTCAAAAGTTTGAGGTGATTTTTCTTCAAGAGTGAAGAATGAGGAGAAGAAGAAGAAGACTACAGATCAAGAAATTGATCCTACAGTCTAGATCAAGGAGTTGATCTAAATTTTAAGGCTGAGATTCTACTTGAAAAAGAAAAATCTACTACGAGAAGATCAGTTCGAGATTGATCCTGATGGATATCTATATAGGTCGGACACATGTGCGGCTCGAGTATCTATGAATCCGTGATCATCGATAATGGTGAATATCTACTCGCGCTAAGATATTGAGATCTGATCTCATACTCATTTTAAATTCTAGATTAAATATTTATTTTTCTCTTGAGCTTGGGTAGGATTAGATTTGATCTTATCTATGTCCGGTTAAAGGGTTTAACCTATTTATTTTCTGCTGCGTTCAAAATGAGTTTTTAAAATATACATATGGTGCCTATCTGATTTTCTAATAGTGGTATCAGAGCTACTGATTTTTAAAAATATATATGATCTAATTTTTTTTTAGATCTGAAAGTTTTAATAATTTAAAATTAATCTTATGCTAATATAAGATAATTTTGGTATAGGGTTTGCCCTCTATATTGCAAAGATTATCCTAGCATAAGATTGATCAATTTTGAAAATTATTTTTAAAATAATTAAATTAATTTTTTAGATCTAAAAATTAATATATGTGATATGTTTAATTTTAAAATTTATATCTGAAATTAGAATGATTAAAAATTTATATCAAACTGATATAATGTTGTCTTGATATACGGTTTACCCCCTATATTGTAAAGGTTGTTTTAATTTGATGTGAATTGATTTTTAAAAAGGTATTGTCAAAATAGTTTAATCATTATTTTAGATCTAATTTTATATATATTTGATATGTGTAAATTTAGTTTTAGATCTAAAATTTGATATATATGTGATGCATATTTAATTTAGATCTGAAACTACATATATTTGATATATGATATTAGGTTTAGATCTGAAACAGTTTCAAGATCATAAGCCACTAATTACATGCAATGAAATATAATCTAAAAATTATTTTTAAATCTAAAATTATGTTATTGTATGTGGGTATAGGTTGAATAAATTAGGTCTAATGATCAAACTACAATTAGGATCAAATTAATTAGATCAGACTAGAACCCATTTTCAATTTTGAGCAGTTGATTGAACCTAATCGATAGCTGTTTAGGATTAGATCAAAGGGGCTTAAAGTCGAGTTTAGTTATAGTTGGTCATATCGATTTATATTTTGATGTGAGTTGATTGACTCAAGATCGAATTTGGCTTAGTGGTTCGAGTCCATTTCAATAGTTTAACCTATTGATCCTAATCGATCAATTTGATGTCTAAGGTAAATATTTAGATGGTGGTTATTTAATTGGTTTCGTTGTCTGATCTAACCAATTTTGATTGGTGTCTAAGAAAAGCAATGGAAGGACCCCCACATATCTTAACTTACATGGCCATCTTCGAAGATTCAGTTTCATGATAGATTACTTGTTGACTCGAGTTCACCCATACCGACTAGACTGGTTAGACATATTGATGTGCTAACCTGAATTTAATCAATTGGATATCAGATCTACTAATTTAGAAGAGACCTAAACTTAAATATCCTCATTAAATATTAAGTCTAAAGGTCTTCCATCATTGTAAAGATGCGTGTGCCTTTCGGGTATTGATCGTTCTCGAGTGGTTACAGTGGTTCGGTTGCATCGAAAAGGTATAATTATTCTATTGATATTTGATGTCCTA
This sequence comes from Elaeis guineensis, assembly GCF_000442705.2. Classification (NCBI taxonomy): domain Eukaryota; kingdom Viridiplantae; phylum Streptophyta; class Magnoliopsida; order Arecales; family Arecaceae; genus Elaeis; species Elaeis guineensis. The sequence goes on from NC_025993.2 coordinate 87,289,524, forward strand.
TAGTAGAGATGGGGTTGGACCCAATAACTATTAGGTGAGGATATTCTATGGACATTTGATGTCCCGTGATAGAGATGGGGTTAGGCCCAATAACTATTAAGTGAGGGTCCCAATGACGGCTTTGCATGTGCTGATGAATGATGGGTCTGATTTAACTAAGAAATGTGCCAATAACTGTTAGGTGAGGCTACAGGACTTAGAAACCAAGCCCACTGCATTTTGCTTAGTGAAGTAATAGACAAGTGTTGTCTACTCATTGGTCTGTAGTTACCAATAACTGTTAGGTGATGTATGTATAGATTAATGAGACCACAGTACCCATTTGAAACCGATTGCATATAGGTTTTCATTTCTCCACTCGAGGAGTGTGGGAGATTCGAGAAAATAGTGGGTGTTTGTTTATTTTTAAAGCTCCTAGAACAAACAATCTTATAAGTACAAATATCTAACTAGAAACTATTCTCTTTGCAGATAATTATGTCGAGTACCAACCCCTTAGCCCGTATCCTCAATACCAATAGGTTGACCGGTACGAACTACAAAGACTGACTCTGAAATCTGAGAATTATTCTCAACTCCAAGAAACTCACCCATGTCCTAGACCAGGATGCGCTTGTGTTACCTACTTATCTATCTTCTGATCAACGAGCCGCACTTGAGAAGTGGATGGACAAAGATAACAAGGCAAAGTGTTACATCTTAGCATCCATGTTCAATGATCTTCAGCAACAGTATAAAGACATGAGGACTGCTAGAGAGATGCTAACTCATCTGTAAGAGTTGTATGGTGAGCAGAGTCGTACAGCTTGCTTTGAGATCTTCTGAAGATTTTTCAGAGTGAAGATGCATGATGGGCAATCAGTCAATGATCGTTGTTTGATAATGATCAAAGACATAGAGAAGCTTCAGAAGCTCGGGATGAACATGGACAAAGAATTATAGGTGGATCTGATTTTTCAATCTCTTCCTGATTCGTACGGATAGTTCATCATGAACTACCATATGAATAAAATTGATAGCACTTTGCCTAAGTTATTGAATATGCTGGTAACAGTAGAGGGACCTTGAAGAGTTCAAGGGGCATAGTTCTAGCTGTGGAGTGGGCTTCCTTCAAAAGAAAGTCTTCTTTTAAGAAGAAAAAAGTCCGTGAAGAAGCAAAAGAATGAGGTCAAGCCTAAGAAACAAGTTTCGAAGAAAGCCGACGACAAGAAAAAGTGTTTCCATTGCAACGTCGAAGGTCACTGGACGAAGAACTGTCTGGCCTGCCTAGCGACTGTCAAGAGTAGGAAGAAGGATGGATCTTCTGAAGGTACATCTGAATTGCTCATTATTGAAACTAATCTAATGATTTCTTCTTCTTCTAGTTGGGTTCTTGATTCTGGTTCAAGTGCTTATTTATGCACTTTTATGCAGGGTCTTGAAGAAGTAAGGGGGCTGAGGGAAGGTGAGATCACTCTTCGGATCGGTAATGGAGCAAGGATTGTTGCTATGGCCGTTGGGGCCTATCCTCTACGACTACCGTTAGGACTTAGTTTAATTTTGAAAGACTGTTATTATGTACCTGTAGCCAGTAGAAATTTGATTTCTATCTCTATACTGGTACAGGATAACTATAATTTTTATTTCAATAAAGATATGTGTTCAATTTATTTTGAAAATAAAATTATTGCACGTGGTTTCTTGATTGATATTCTTTATCATTTGCATATGGATGTAAGTATAAATATTAACAAGCAAATTATGAATGTCATAGGGTCTAAAAGACTTAGAGATAGAATTAGCCAAAAATATCTATGGCACCTTAGGCTAGGCCATATTGGAGAGGATAGACTCAACAAATTAGAGAAAGATGATCTTCTTGGATCATTGACTTTTCAGTCTTATCCAGTTTGTGAATCATGTCTTCAAAAAAATGACCAAGCTACCCTTTGTGGGACAAGGGGAAAGGGCCACTGAGATATTAGCCCGGGTACATACTGATATGTGTGGTCCATTTGATGTATAAGTCAGGGGTGGCTATATCTATTTTATAACCTTCATCGATGATTATTCATGGTATGGATTTATATATTTGATGCATCGAAAGTCTGAACCTTTTGAAAAGTTCATAGAGTTCAGACATGAAGTAGAAAAATAGATCGAAAAATCCATAAATGTTCTTCGATCAGATGAAGGAGAAGAATACCTTAGTGGAGAATTTCAGACCTATCTCAAGGATAATAGCATAGTCTCATAGTGGATACCTCCAGGGACACCTCAGCTTAACGGGATATCTGAAAGGAGGAATCGGATCCTATTAGATATGGTTCAGTCCATGATGAGCTTCACAAATCTTCTTGTCTTTCTCTAGAGATATGCATTGCTTTCTGCGATTCATCTTTTGAATTGGGTTCCCTCTAAATCCGTTCTTACCACACCATATAAGTTATAGCATGGTAAGAAGCAAACTCTTGAGTACCTCAAGATTTGGGGATATCTGGTCCATGTCAAATGACAGGAGGCGGACAAGTTAGAGGCTAGGTCCTTTAGGGCTGATTTTATAGAGTATCCTAAGAAAACCATGGGATACTACTTCTATCTTTCTGAGGATCACAATGTGATTGTGAGCTGTCATGTTGTCTTCTTGAAAAAAGAGTTTATCCAAGATGGAGGTAGTGGGAGGAAGATTGAGCTTGAAGAGAAAGTCTCTGAAGAGTATCAAGTCCAAGAACCTAAACCCAATAATGAGCCAGTAGATATGATACTTCCTCCACCTCATAGATCAAATAGGGTCTTTTATCCTCCTGAAAGGTACTTAGGTATTCTTACAGAGGATTTAGAGGAAGCGTTCCTTGTAGGAGATAGGGACATTAGGAATAATCTCAAGACCTATGATGAGATAATGTTAGATATAGACTCCAAGAAATAGATGGAAGCGATGAAGTCAGAAATTGACTCCATGCATTCCAACCAGGTTTGGTCCTTAGTAGATCCATCTGAAGATATTGTACCTATTGGGTGTAAATAGATTTACAACAGAAAAATTGGGTCAGATGGTAAGGTAAAGACCTATAAGGCAAGATTAGTTGTGAAAGATTATAGTCAACATGAAGGCATTGACTATCATGAAACTTTTTCACTCATAGCCATGGTGAAATCTATCCATACTCTGCTTGCTATAGCAGCCTTTCATGATTATAAAATTCGACAGATAGATGTGAAAACTACCTTTCTAAATAGATATCTTGAGGAAGATATCTATATAGAGCAGCCTTTGGGTTTTACATCTAGTGATAGTGATCACAAGGTCTGCAAGCTACAAGAGTCCATGTATAGACTCAAGCAAGCATCTCAGAGTTGGAACATTCGCTTTAATGATATGATCAAAATATTTGATTTCATAAAAAATGAGGAGCCGTGTGTGTACAAAAAGATCAGTGGGAACGCTGTCATATTTCTTGTATTATACGTGGATGATATCCTTCTGATTGAAAATAATATCCCCATGCTGATATCGATGAAAGTATGGTTGTCAAAAGAGTTCGCCATGAAAGACCTAGGAGAAACCTCCTACATTTTTGGTATAAAGGTCTATAGAGATAGATCTAAGAGAATGATAGGACTCTCACAGCGAATGTACATAGAGGAGGTGCTGAAGAGGTTCAACATGAAAAACTCCAAGAGGAGTCTTTTACTCCTTAGACATGGCATTCATCTCTTCAAGAAGATGTATCCTGACACATCTGAGGAGATCCAACGCTTGAACAAGATCCCTTATGCTTCGACAATAGGAAGCCTCATGTATGCCATATTATGTACACATCCTGATATAGCACTTGCCATAAGTGTCACGAGTAGATATTAGGCAAATTCAAATGAAGAATATTGAATTGCTGTTAAAAATATCCTTAAGTAATTGAGAAGGACTAAAGATTTGATGTTGGTCTTTGGTGGAGGATCGGAGCTGAAAATTGAGAGATACACCGATTCAGACTTTATGACTGATATTGATGATAGAAAATCTATATCAAGATATATCTTCTTGTGTAATGGTGGTGCGGTTAGCTGGAAGAGTTTCAAGCAGCCGATCATTACAGATTCGACCATGAAAGTCGAGAACATCACCACCTCTGAAGCTACTAAGAAAGTCTTTTGGTTCAAAAAGTTCATTGCAGAGCTGGGTGTGATACCATTAGATACCATTGCACTGTATTGCAATAACAACAGTACCATAGCTCTCACTAAGGAGCCTAGATCTCACTAGAAGTTCAAGCACATTGAGCAATGATTTCACATCACATGTGAATATCTTGAGAAGAAGTTCGTCGAGGTACCGAGAGTTGACTCTGTGCTGAATGTGACGGATCCACTGACCAAGCCTCTCAGCCAGCAGAAGATCGAAGCTCACTTTGAGAGGATGGGTCATAGATATACGGCCAATTGGCTTTAGGTCAAGTGGGAGTTTGTTAGATTTATGCCCTATAAGTCAATTATTGGCTGACACATTATGTAATTTCAGAGCTCAAAACTTGTACTTGTAACTTTTCATTATCAATAAAGAATTTTTTCATTCCAATCATATTTATGTGTCCATGATTTATCCTAAAAATTAACAAAAATAATTTTTGTATATTCTTAAAGTGTTAAGAATTTGAGACATTTATTAATTAGTGGTTAATTTCTAAATGCTTCCGATCAAAGGATCGTCATGGAGGACAGTGATCAATCCATTTGAGATCGATGTACGGTACACCTCCCTTATGGACAGACGAATCTTGGGTCTGTAATGTAGGGACACTGGGGTGAGGATGCAGGTGGTTGTTAGAGAATAACTTGCACTAAGCGTGACCAACACGAGAACCATATGGATGTCTACTCACTCGTCAGTGGTCTTCTCGATGCTGCAGTGGTATGAGTGGTCCTTTGACTTGTGGTGTCATTGGCTATTCACGATAAGGCTACTGGATTTGATTGTACATTCTCTTGATCCCTAGCCATTCGGATCCTTGCTGTGTATGTTGGCTTCAGTAGGTTCAGGTTCACTATTTAGAGTAGGATGCATCTAGATGAAATCTATCGATCTTGATAGAAAAAGAGAAGTCCTATGTGATTTGTGAGATCAAGTTTAGAAAGTTTTTAGCCAAAGCAAGTGTGAATATTAAAAAAGAGTTTTTACGAGATTCACAAATGAACTCGAGTCGAGTGAATCTAGCATATGACTGACGATAGGATCTGATGAGTTCTTCATGACCTTTGTCAAGTCAGAATTTACAATAGAAGGACTGAATCATATGATAACTGCACCTAAAGATTCGTATTTTCATTCTACTGGATTGTCACTACATACTGTTAGGTGTCACTAGTAGATTGTGAGACTCATTAGGCATCATTTTGATGATCGATGGCCCTCGAAGGGTAGAATTAAAAATATTTCAATCTATCGAAAAGAGTTTCGATGATATTATGATGGAGATCACAATATATTTCACTACTAGATAGAATGGAACCTATGGGGTCACACATTGAGGAATTTAATCTCGAATTTGTCAATTGAATTTATGAAGTTCCAATTGGGTTAGGGTTCATTGAAATCCTATTAGGTTTATGAGAACCATACTAGCACATGGTTAAATCTAATTCTTCTAGAACTTCAATTTTATCAAAGTCCATAGCCTTGAACCTAACCTAAATCTATTTGAGTTTTAATTGGACTCTTAATTATGAGTCCAAGAGGATTAGATTATGTCAATGAGTTGGCATAAATTATCCTAACATTATCTTTTCATTATCCCTTAATTATCTTTAAGTATGTATGTAGAATAAATGAAAAGATGGGAGGCGTCTGCTTCTCTTTTTGGCAAAATTAGGGGGCGCCAACCCCCTGGATATGGCAAGAGGGGCCCACCCCCTTCTTGTGGATTGGTATGGAGGAGAGAGAGAGAGAGGGGCCACACCCCCTCTCATATGTCAAGAAACTCCTAGGGGTGCCAAGTGTTGGCACCCCAAACTACCTGACTTACATTCCATGGGGCGCCCCTTATACCTACCTAAAGGGGCTGATAATATGCCAATTATATCTGATTTTATTAAAAAAAAATGGATTAAAAAGATAGAAGATTCTTATGAGATAAGAATGTACTTTTTTAAGATAATTGGATTCCTGTTATGAGTCAAGGTAGAGCCTATATAAAGAGAAGGTCTCTAGGATTTCTAAAAAGAATTTTGGTGAAAACAAAAAAGGTCTCTCTCTCCCTTCTCCATGCCTCCCCTCCTCCCTCTCTTCTCTTTCACGCCTAAGGGTTGGGCATCCCACTTTCCACACATCAAAAGTCTAAGGTGATTTTGCTTCAAGAGCGAAGAATGAGGAGAAAAAGAAAGCTGCAGATCAAGGAGTTGATCCTGCAGTCTAGATCAAAGAGTTAATCTAAGTTCTAAGGTTGAGATTCTACTTGGAGAAGAAGAATCTACTATGAGAATATCAGTTCGAGATTGATCTTGATGGATATCCGTAGAGGTCAGACACGTGTGCGGCTCAAGCATCTATGAATCCGTGATCATCGATAGCAGTGAATATCTATCTGTGCTAAGGTATTGAGATCCGATCTCATATTTGTTTTAAATTTCAGATTAAATATTTATTTTTTTCCTAAACTTGGGTAGGATTAGATTTGATCTTATGCATGTGGGGTTAAGGGTTTAGCCTGTTTATTTTTTGCGGTGTTCAAAATGAGTTTTTGAATATACATATGCTGCCTACCTGATTTTCTAACAACCACTTTATTAGCATGAGGTACTGTGGGATAAAGATGGGATTGGACCCAATAACTATTAGGTGAGAAATCTAATGATGGCTTCGCTTATGTATTGAATAGTGAGTTTGACTTAACTAAAGAATGAGGTCAATAACTGTCAGGTGAGGCCTATATGACTTAGAGATTGAAGATGACTACAACTTGCTTGAGAAGCATTAGATAAAAGTTATCCACTCACTGATTTACGTGTTGCAAATAATTGTTGGATGAGGTGGTATTCAAATTGGTGAGACCATAGTATCCACTTGAAACCCTAGTCGTGAAGAAATTTTGTTTCTCTATCCAAAAAGTGTAAAAGATTGGAAGAAATAACGGGAGGCATGTTTGTTTTTAAAAGAAACCCTAAAATAAATTTTTCAAATCAAATATAGAAATCTAACTAGAATCTTTACTCTCTACGAGAATAAAATATCAACTTCTAACCCTCTAGCTCATATATTTGAAACCAACTAACTAACCAAAACTAATTATAAAGACTGATCTAGAAAACCTAAAATAGTTTTAAGTTCTAAGAAGTTGAGCTAAGTTCTTGATCAGGATATTCCCACATTATCAAATGGTCCGATGGTTGACTAAAGGGCAGTCTATCCATGTTCATTATTTGACAATGATCAAAAACTTAGAGGAGCTTGAGAAGTTCAGCATGTGATATATAAGAAATTGCAAGTGAATTTGATCTTGCAATCTCTTTCTAATTCATATGGATAATTTATAGTAAACTATCATATGAATAAGATTAATTGCACCAAGGTTAAATTGTTAAACCTGTTGGTAATTGCTGAACGGGCCTTAAAGGGTTCAAGGGACATGGCTTTTGTTGTAGAGCGGGCTACTTCTACCAAAAGAAAATCTAATTAGAAAAAAAAGAAGCTTGTGAAGAAGCAAAAGATGGAGAGCAAGCCAAGAAGGAAAGTTTCTAAGAAGAAGATGGCTAATAAGAGAAAGTGTTTCCACTACAATGGCTATTAAATAGGAAACTATCTTGTATACCAAGAGTTTCTAAAAATTAAGAAGGGCATGCCTTTGGAAGGCATGTTAGACCTACTCATAGTGAGTGCCGTAAGATCTGAGAGATCCAAAGTTAAGATGAACCTAAAGTATATGTGGTGCCTGAGGCTTGGTCATGTTGGAGAGGATAGAATAAGCAGATTAGAGAAAGACGAGCTTCTTGACTCATATGTCTTATCTAGTTTGCAAATCCGATCTTTAAGAAAAAATGACCAAATAACTTTTTGTAAAACAAGAGGAGAGGACCACTGAGATACTTATCCTGATGCATACTGATGTATGCAGCCCATTTGATGTACAGGTCAGGGATGGTTATCTTTACTTTATTATCTTTATCAATGATTTTTCATGGTATATGTGTGAGATACAAATTTGAAGCCTTTGAAAAGTTCAAAGAATTTAGATATGAGATAAAAAAGTGAATTTGAAAACTCCTTAATGTTCTTTGATCAGATCGAGGAGGTGTATACTTTAGTAAGAGTGTATACCTTAGTGAGAGTTTCTAAACTATCTCAAAAAAAATAGTATAGTCTCATAATGGACTCTTTCAGAAACACCTCAACTCAAAAGGATGTTAGAGTGGAGGAAATGAATCCTATTAGATATGGTTCGATCTATGATGAGCTTCACTGATCTTTCTTTATTTATTTGGAGACATACTTTGCTTACTTATTGAATATGATTCTTCTAAATCTATTCCTACCACACCGTATGAGATGTAGCATGATAAAAAATTGAGTCTTGATCATCTCAGGATTTGAAGATGTCTGGCCTATATCAAGTGACTACAGATGGACAAATTAGAGGCTAGGTCCTATAGGGCTCATTTTATAAGATATCTTAGAGAGTCTATGAGATACTATTTTTATTTTTCAGAGGATCACAATATAGTTGTGAATCGATATACTATCTTTTTGAAAAAATAGTTTTCCAAGATGGAGGTAGTGGGAGAAAAATTAAGCTTGAAGAGAGAGTCTTTAAAGAGCAACAAGTCATGGAACCTACTAAATCTATTCATAATCAGCCAGTACATGCACTTCCTATTCCACCTCATAGATTGAGTAGGATTTCGCATCCTCTTGAAAGATATTTAGGTATTCTGATAGAGAATGTAGAGCAAGTATTCTTCATGGGAGATGAAAAATATGAAGATGATTCCAAAATCTACAATAAGACAATGTCAAACATCAACTCCAAAAAGTGGCGAAAGCAATAACGTCAAAAATTGACTCAATGTATTCCTACCAAATCTAGACCTTCATGGATCTACCAGCACGTATAGTATCTATTAGATGCAAATGGATCTATACAAGGAAGATAGATTCGGATGGAAAGGTAGAGACTTATAAGGTAAAGCTCGTGGCAAAAGGTTATAGTCAATACGAAGGTATTGACCATCACGAGACTTTTTCATCTATCGCCATACTAAAGTCCATCTGAATACTCATACCATAATGAGATCTGGTAGATGGATATGAAAACTATTTTTTTGAATGGATATCTGAAGGAAGATATCTATATAGAGTAGCCTCTAGATTTCACTTCCAATGATGAAAGTCATAAGATATGCAAGCTGTAAAAAACTAAAGCAAGTATCTCAGAGTTAGAATACTCATTTCAATGATTTGATCAAATCATTTGATTTCATCATGAATAAGGAGGAGTCATGTGTTTATAAAAGGATCAGTGAGAGTACTGTTGCATTCTTCGTATTGTACATAAATGACATCCTCCTGATTGGGAATGATGTTCTCATGTTGACTTTGGTTAAGATGTGATTGTCTAAGAAATTTTTTATGAAAGACCTTAGAGAAGGCATCCTAAATCTATGAGATGGATCTAAAGGATGCTAAGGCTTTTCACAGAAGATGTACATAAAGGAGATGCAGAAGAGGTTCAACATAAAAACTCCAAGGAGGGGTTGCTACCCCTTAGGCATGAGATTAATCTCTCCAAGAAATATGCCCCAACACATCTGAAGAGGTTTAACGCATGAGCTAGATCTTTTATGCTTCAGCTATAGGAAGTTTCGTGTATGCCATGCTATGTACATGGCTTGATATAGCCTTTGCTATGAGTGTTATGAGCAGATATCAGTCAAATCTAGGCTAGGAGTATTGGATAATTATGAAGAATATTCTTAAGTACTTGAGAAGGACTTAGGATATATCTTTGATCATTGGAGGAGGATTAGAGTTGAGGGTACAAGAATTCATATATTTCAAACTTTATATCTAATGTTGATGATAAAAATTCTACATCAGGATATATTTTCTTATACAATGGAGGTTCAGTAGATTGAAAGAGTTTCAAACAATCGATCATTGAAGATTTCACCATAGAAGTTGAGTACATCATCGCTTTTGGGGCTACTAAGAAAGCCTTTTGGTTCAAAAAATTCATTATGGATCTCAATGTAATGTCATTAGATATCATAATACTGTACTATGATAATAATAGTACCATAACTTTAGCTATAAAGCTCAGATGTCATCAGAAGTCCGAGCACAGAGAGTGATGTTTCATATTATTTGCGACTATATTGAGGTGTAGAGAGTAGATCCCATGAATAATGTGATGGATCCACTGACTAAACTACTTAGCCAATAGTAGACTGAAGCATATCTTGAGAAGATGGAGCTTACGTATATGTTGGTTTTTTAGTGCAAATGAGAGATTATTAGATATATATCCTAAAAGCCAATTAGGCTGACCCATATATTTTTTTATGACATAATTTTATATTTAATATTTTTATTATCGAATTATTTATTCCATTCATATTTTATGTGTCTATAGATCGTTCAAAGAATTAATAAAATGATGACATATATTCTCAAGAGTTGAGAATTTGAAACATGTGTCATTGGTGATTAATTTTTAAATTACTTTTGATCGATAGATCATCATGGGATGGTGACTGATCTGAATAGATTAGTGCACAGATTGCTTTCTTTTTGAGATAGACGAGTTTCGAGTCTATAATATGGAGATTCTGGAGTGAGAGTGCTAGTGATTGTTAGAGAACAAGGATATTAAGCATGACCAATATGAGAAGTTAATTGGATATCTACTCACTCGTCAGTGACTTGCTTGATGCTGTAGTAGTATGACTAATCTTTTGACCTGTAGTGCCTCGACTATTCATAATAGGGTTGCTGTAGTTTGACTATACGTATACTTGATCTCCTAGCCATATGGATTCTTATGGTGTATGTTGGCTGTAGTAGATTCATTGTAAGAATAGGATGTGTACCTATATAAAATCTATCATTCTTGATAAATAAGAAAGTTAGTCTTATGTGATTTATGAGATCGAGTTCAGAAGATCTTGACCAGGGCAGTGTGAATAGTGAAAAGAGTTTCTATAGTTTTCACATAGAAAACTCGAGTCAAATAAATTTGATATATGACAGATGATGGAGTTTGATGAGAAATTTTATAACCTCCATCTTGTTGGAACTCATGATGGAAAAACTGTATCACATGGTAACTACAGAGGTTCATCTATTTCATTTTGCTGGAATGTCACTTGATGTTGTTAGGCATCACTAGTGGATTGTGAGACTCATGAGAATTATTTTGATGATCAATAATACTTTTGAGTAAGTTGAAATTATTTCAATCCATGGAAAGGAGTTTCAATGATATTATTGATGGAGATCATAATATTTCTCATCATTAGACAGAATAGAACTTATAGATTCACACACAAAAGGTTGTGTCTGATCAGGTCGTTGAATTTAATTTGATATGTCAAAGAGTTGACATGATCCAATCCAAATGCAATTAGACTCCTTCTGAGATAAAAATTTTGATTTGGTCCAAGCCCACTCTTTATGAGATAAGAATTTTGATTTGATCAAAATCTATGCTCTTTGGGACTCTATCCGTAAGAGGTGATTATTTGCAGAAGGACTCCTCTCTTCTTGATGGCGCCACATTATTTCTCCACCATGAGGTTTAACATTTCACGAGTGGATGCCCCTATTTTGTGAACTGTGAAATCTGATTTCATGCTAAATAAAAGGAGTCCCGCGCCCCATACCTCTTCATGCCCAAGTGTTGGACGATACAAGGACTCTTCCATGCCTAAAAATAGGAGTCCTAACCTAAGAGGATTCCTAGCGCATGCCGACACTTCCATGCTAAAAAGGTTTTAGTGCCCTTTCTCTCCTCTGGGAAAAGATCTAATGCATGCCCTTCTCATGATTGACGCCCCATGGGTTACGTGAAAGAAGTTTCATGTTAAGGAGTCTTGACGCCATGGGATGTATCTCATGCCAATCTTTGTGGTGCGCCATCTCTCTCATGCCCTTCCTCACACACGAGGCTTCACACCTCTCTTGAAACAGTGGCCAAGAGTTAGACGCCCAAAAACCCTGAGAAGGCTAGCACCTAAGAAGTGTTCTTGGGTTGGAGAAGTCAAAAAAGGTTCTTAATAAAGGGAGAAAAGTGTGCTGATTACTCGAGAAAGAAATCAAAAAAGGGACTGGATTATGTTGAGAAGAAAATCAACAAAGGATCAGGAAAGGTTTTTGATCCGTTCTCGTGCGTAAGCATGATCTACTAAGAAAAGACTAAAATCTTTAAGAAGAATTTTCAGCAAATAGGAAAAATAAATCCATCATCAAAAAAGATTTCTGTAAGAGAGCTAGCACCCCAATGAGATCGGATACTTCCATCAAACAACTTCGTATGGATACCTAAAGAGGTCGGATGCTTGTACGGCTTCAAAGAAATCAAGAAGACATCCACGATCGTCAGATTGCGGTGAAGCGCTACTTGTGCAAAGATGAAGATCTGATCTTTTTTTTTCTAATAATCTTAATCTTAGCAACTATGAGGGATCCGATTGATCGAGATTAGATCTCACATTATTAATCTGAAATTAATTTTATTTTTCATTGCATGATTAATTAAAATTTTTAATTTATGCTTCTGCTATGCTTATTAATCAACTCCTAATTTCTAACAAGTACTCCCTTTTTGTTTTTGATCAGCTAGTTTGGAAGCCATTGAGTCATCCTTTTTTCTTATTTAGACAATCACGTGCTATATGTCCTATCTTGTTGCATAAGAAGTATGCTCTTATTTTCTTGAGATAAGTCCCGTTATGATTTTTGCCACAGTATCCATAGGGTGTAGATTATTTCTTGTTATCTAAGTTACTATTTTTTGGATTTTTCTGTCGATCATTTGAAGTTCCTACTGATCTTGACCTCTTTTTCTATCTCCACTCTCCTATTTCGATCTTTTTAATTGACTTTGACTCAACCTTCAAAACTCATTCCAATATGTTCTTTTAGTCATTGAAAAGATGAAAAGACAAATAAGACTAAATCCCATATCTTAAACCTTGATCAAATTTGTTAGCTTTGCTCCTTCCAAACTCCATAAGTTGGGAGCAGAAACGGCCTAAGTTTCTAATACTATCATGTGAAAGCTATAAACTCATTCTTCTTGACCAATCTCATTGACCCAAAAAAATACTGATCATAGAATATCTTTTTGAACTCCTCCCATATCAACCTGTCATCAGCATTCTCATGTGCGGACTTTATTGCAGTCTAGTAAAACATGGCATTCCCTTTCACGAGGTATGACTAACTTAATCTTTACATCATTGGGATACTGTAAGGTATCGAACATCTTCTCCATTTTCGAGAATCTAGGTCTCGATGATCAAAGGATTTGGTCCATCCTCAAACAGTGATGGATTGAGCCTTTTGAACCTCTCGTAATATGACCCTATAGATGGTGTAGGTCGAGGAGTAGCTTGTATCTGCTACTATTGCTAAATAAGTTGAGCCACCACTTGGCATACTCCAATAATGTCTGTCTGAGTAGCTAGCTCATTATGAGCCTACTCAACCGACTGGTTGTTATCTCCCCTCATAGTTATTCTTGCTCCTCTTTTGTAAGTAGCCAAGTGTGCCAATACTTTATTCTCCCTATTGCTCATCATCTCCTATCTAAAATTCTAACATAAATCAATTTCCATAGTTGAGCAGCAATAAGGTTAAGAAATTTATCAATTCTTGTTCAATTAAATAAGATCCAACTAAACATGACCTAACTATCCACTTTAAGTTCTACCCATGATCAAACCTAGGCTTTGATACCATAAAATATCGTGCTCCAAATTCGGGACATAACATGGCCATACTACTAAGGAGTGCGGCCCATGATAACATGAAGCCAACATTTATTATCTTAAATAGAATAAAAGATACATCACAAAATAAAAAGTAATAAAGATGTTTAATTCAAATCATTAATTAAACCAAGACTAATTCAGAGCATCTAAATCTAAAATCAAATACCAAACTCATATCTCAAAATTCATAAATAATTAACTACAAAACCATGATCATCCAATAAATTAAGTTTCAACTATAAAATTTTCAAACTTGCTATATAGATCGTCTAGATGCTCCATTGTTCCTGCCTTATTCTACTATAAAATAAAAAGAAAAATAAAGTGGTATGAGTTACACCAGCTCAGTAAATAAAATCTATACTTTCTTATCAGATCAAATATAAGTTTTTCTATGATAATACAATATTAAAAAATAATAGATGATATAAAATAAAATATCTTATAAGGCATATAATAAAATAACTCATACAATTAGTCATGCATGTATAAATCACAAATATTTCATAAATATGATGATTTATAAGTTAGTCTTGTCATATGTTTATATTATATTTTAAAATATTGTTCATAGATATTCATGCTATGGCTACTTTATAATTGTGATATGATCATGTTTCTTAATCGACAGAGTTCTTATCTTATATGCCAACTTTGTACCTATTGGAGGGCACGTTTCTTATAGATGCTAGCTCTGGATGTCAATTTTTTAATTTTAAAAATTTATTCATAGCTACTTAAGAGTTTTTAAAATTTTTATATCTTTTTTTTAAAATATATATATACATAGATGAAAAAATCATAAAATTTAAGCTTCATAAATATGTTATTTTCATAAAATATATTCATGAAATCACTTATCATAATAAAATATACTTTTTCATATCTCATATGCTGATCTTTATTTTATGAAAAATATAATTTTATCAATAACAAATCATTTGCATGAAAAATATGATAATTTAAAAATAAATAAAAAGTGTAAGATTCATTTATCTTGTTCATCCTAGATCTTCTAACTTCATTAAAAAAATCATATAATCCTATTTAAAATATTAAATCATAATCAATTTTTATTTAATAAATTTAATAAAATTAAATAATAATGAAAGAATACTGTTGATCAGATGATCAGTCCGATAGACCATCCAGACAGCAAAATGGTTCGAGGTCATTTTGTCGAAGTCAACATCGATCTCTAGAAGAGGAAGGCATGACTCAATATGGGGTCCATCGATCTTCTTAGAGGGAGAGGGTGAAGAGAGAGAAAATAAGAGAGAGTCCTTATCCTACCTAAAGGAAGAAACCCTAATTGGGTCTAATAGGACAGGAAGATAGACTTCGGACTGGGATCCCTAGGTGCTCTTAGAGGGAGAGTAGAGGGAAATCCAAGAGAGAGCTGTCTCTTTCTCTCTCTCTTCTTCTTCTTCTTCTTCTTTTCTTTCTTCTTTCTTGGAACATATGGGAAGAGCTTTCATCAGATTTTTTTGCCATGGTTGTGATCCGACAGTATGTCTGAAGGTCTGGCAATAGATGGTGGGGCATAGCCGATAGTAGGGCAATGGTGGACAACTGGCAATGAGGGCTGGATGGCAAAAATCATAAGAAAAACCTCAAAAAAATAGGGGTCCATCCTTTTTCATAGATTTTTTCAGTCATTAACCAATTACCAGCGATCAAGACCTCCAAGAAGTGTGGTAAGGAGGTCCAGTGTTATGACCTAGTGATGCGGCACCAAAGACAATAGTGGTGGCGGCCAAAAAGGGGGAAGAAGGCTCGACCAAAATAGGAAAAAATAGGGCATTGGACTTTGGTGGGTTTTTTGGTGAAATCGACGGTCGGTGGCCATGCACAAGGGTATGGGAAGAAGGAGAGAAAGGAGGGTTGGGGCTTACCTCAAGCTCCGACAACATCTTCGGCCATGATTTTAGGTGGGCACAGGGATGGTAGGCCATAGCTTCAATGGGAGAAAGAAGAGACAAGGTTGATCGGCTATATGGGATGGAGGCTATGAGGGGGGTAAGAGACCTTTTTATAGAAAAGATCTAAGGTTTTGATTACTATAGACCTCTATTTTGCCTGATGGAATTGAAGAGAAAGAGGACTCCTTTAGGGAGTCTTCTTTCCTCCATTCGATTGCCCATGTCCCACTAGGTCGCGGTTGGGACCTGACTAGTCTAGTAGACTGGGCCGGTCTAGAGTATTACACAACTAGTTGACCAACCAATAACGATGTGCAATCATTATATAGCTGAACTGAAATTTATTTATATTTTAATTGTAAACGATAGGTGAAACATTCTTACAAAACATTGCAGTCAATTATGACCATTATGAAGAAAAAAGAACTATAGCACCATTCATTGAGTGAGAAGCTGATGGAGGCAAGCCAAATTACGCTCAAGACATTAAGATGATCAATAACTACATTTCATAAAATTGATAGCACAAATATGGAAAAGAATGACCATGCATTGGTAAACCATTAACATCAGATAACCTTGCTTTCAAAAGCTTTAGCTATTTTTGGAGGACAAATATAGAGATGTGTTATTTAACCTGCAAATCTCTTTCTGAAGGAACATATCCCTCTTTAATTATTCTGCCTGGGGCAAATTGTCATTGCAATTCAATTTAGTGGCATACTCTTTGGAGAATGGTGGTTGCCAATATCATAATTTCTCAATTTGCTCATGCATTGAGGTCAAATTACATAGCCTTATCTTTTTTAGCATTTCATTGAATCCCTAAATCCCCAGGATCATCCACTTTCCTACTCTAGCACTTCATAAAATATGTTTTGGTTTGCAAAATAATTTAAGAAAGGGCATCTTGATGGACAAGACTCCTATCAGTGTTGGGTTTGAGGAGATGTATGCAACCTTATCCCCATATGCAAAAAGGCTATTTCTATGCTTTGGAGCTAGTTTATCTATGAAGTATGAATTTTGTTATGTCATTTAGTGTTTCTCTATCTACTCTTATGTATATTTTAGAAAAAAGATATAAACATTTTAAAGGTTATCAATAGGTATATATGAATCTCAAGAATTAGAGAAGATCGACATCTGGAACTAGTTCAATATAAAACATGACCCTACCAGCAAGTATAAAGTTGATTGATCATCCCAACATCAGTAAGGTTTCTATTACTACTACCACTTATCTTTGTAAGTTGAACAACACTTGTTATGCATATTGCAAGGCTCTTGTTAGGTCTTATTTGAAAAGTCAAAATTTATAAAATATTTTAGATGAGTCAGAGACGATGCCAACAGATGAGATTGCAAGAAGAAAATGGAATCTAAAATCCATAAAAGCAACATGGATTTTTCGAAATTTGATTAATGAATAAAATTTTCTCTATATTAAGGATCTAAAAGAGCCGAAGGAAGTGTGGAATATTCTTGTGGCAGGTCACTCAAATTCAAGCAATATGAAAAATCATAATGAAGATTATCTGAAGAGTGGATTCTAGTTTTAGGCTTTTCTAAAAATCTCAAATTAAGAAGAATAAAATTGATTTAAAGATGAAGATTTGAAACAAAGGGAGTTTGGTCGGTTAGAGATTGGATCAATTTCTAAAGACTCGGAATATGGGAAGGTTAATCAGCTTGATGATTAATCAAGTCCAGAAGAAAATCTAGAGCAAGAAGAGCTTGCTCAAGTGGATATTATATTAAGGTCAGAAGAGATCGTGATTGAAAAATCTATTGATTCTAAAATTGCTCAGAAAGATTCAGATGACGCTACAATTGATCTGGCTATAGAGATTCATATTGAGGAATCAAATTAGGCAGAAGAGTTCTATATTGAACCTATTCAAGATTTGGACATTTCATTGAGAGATTTAGTCAATCATGAGGATGAAAAGTTGATTAATTTTAAAATAGCTTTGGAGATCAAAGAATAAGAAGATATATTTAGTGGAGATGATTCTTATTGTGTCTTGGTATTAATTGATTTTGAAGCTACTCTAAAGTTTAAGCTATTAAAAGACTCTATGCATAAAAATTTGATTCCATATATAAAAAACAACCATCTGTAGATACTTGAGACTCCCAAAGTAGGGGCATGTGGATATGATTAAATTTTTCTTTTTGATTTTACTTGTATACAGATAATGGTCGATGCTCACAATTACTACAACTACCAACTTGACGTTCGTTAGCATAAGTCACTACAAGAAAACTAACTTTTAACTACAAAAATAATTGTCGTAAAAAATAAAGATTTTGCCGCAAAATATTTTGAGCGGCGAAAAACATGTCACCGATAAGTCGCCGCCAAAGAGTCGGCAGGAGATGTTTTTCATTGTGAAAGAAAAATTCACTGTAAAATACTATTTGATTAAATAGTATTTTCATTGTGAAAATATTATTGTCGAAAGATGTCCGATCATTTGTGACGACAAAAACGCCACTAAAGGGCATAACGTTCACCACATTATCAACATATTCGCCACAAAAATGAAAACCGAATAAATATTTAACAACGAACAATTTCACCAATAAAAGTATAATTTTTAGCAATGAAAAATTTCATTGCAAAATGAAAATCTTTAACAGCTAATATTTTATCGTCGGAAAAAAGCTGCTTTCAGCAACAATTATTGTCGCCACAAAATAGTTCTTCGTTAACTGTGGTAGCTTTCATGGCAATATTTTGTTTGCCGCTAAATATTATTTGCAGCGAAATTTTATCACCGAAAATGGCTACATTTTTACGGCAAGCTTATTCGTTGCTAAAAATCTTAATGGACATTCCAACCCTTTTTGCAATGAGAAGTTGTTGTTAAATATTTTTTTGTGGCAAAATTTATTGCCGGCAAAAATGTATCTATATTTTTTGCAATAAAATAATGTCACCACTGAAAATTTCCTTTTAAAGGCTGATTTCAAATTTCCCTATCATCAAATCTAATATTACAACAAACAAATATCATTTAACATACCATCATATAAAATCCAAAATCATATTACACTAATGTAAATCCTCAATGTATCACATTTGTCAACATGGTATATAAGAAAGAAAGTCCTTGATATTGTCATTACTCTTACATAACCAAAAGGTACTACATGTCTCATAAAATAAAATAAAAAAAATCTAAAACAGAAACTAGTCTTGGAGCCAATTCTTGACATCTTCAATGGCCAACATCTTCTAATCTGCAATATAAACAGATATAATACAAATTAGTCTAAAATGAAGAGCTATGACTAAAATTTGATAGTATTTCCGCTAATATCTGAACGCAACCAAAAATCAAGACAATAAAATAGCAACCATGATATTTCCAAAATACATGATTGTTGAAGCATCATCAGGGACAGCCTGGAAAAGTCATTCTGGCTTTTACAATCTAGCATTTATAATCATATTTAAAGTTGTAAACAGGAAATAGGCATCATTTTGGGAGAAAAGTACATCATATAGAAAGATTGTAGTACATAGAATTCCAATACCAATAAGCTGTTGTTATATACAAAGACTCCAAACCAATAGAATAAACCCGGTTTCAAGATGTCTTTCTGCAGTGCCGGCTTAAAAATAACACTCAAATCTGTTCTTATATCCTTGCACTGCAAATTTGTTACCTAGAACAGAAATTCTAAAGTAGGAGTCATGGAAGACCATATTACATTAACCAATTTGGAACCTTCATTGATTTTTCTGGAAATGGTAGAGTATAGAAATTCTAATTATGAATGCAACCCTGAAACCAGCTGTAAAATACTTGGACCAAAACAAACTTTTGCACCAAATAAAAATATGATCAAGTTTTCAGCTCCTGGAAAGCAATGAGATTGAATTAAATGGCAGGTTTGATCACCTCTCTTTCCTGCAGGATGTGTCAAGCTCAATTTAGACAGCTATTCTGATACACATGTGCATTTGGTACGGTTTAGAAACTATAGAGGGCATATGAGTGCATATAATACCAACCAAGTTAATGTTAATCAATAAGCATTTATGAAGTATTCTGGCAAATACCTGCACATACCAAGAGCAAAATGAAAGGGAACCATCAATGGGAAGAGAACTATTGAAGTGATTGCAATTGCGTCTGTTATGTGATACAAATCCATACAAATTTCTGGAATGATATAAGGATGTTTCAACAATGTTTCAACAAATGGGTCCAAGTTCCACAATCTATGGCCTAGTTGAATGGAATATTGGCAGCACTGGAATATGGCCCAAGACTATAAAAGCATGTTATCAGGCATTTTCACTAGTTGAATGGAATATGGCCTAGTGTATAACAGACAATGACTAATACATCACTAGATGCTATATATATTTTAAATAATTTCTAATGTCCTTTCAAATTAAAGCATTGTCATTTTAAAGATTGTCAATTAGCATGTATTATTTACCATGAAGCAGATGGAGCAGTAGATGGAGCTGATGGTGACAACAACCTCCTCACCAACTCCAACTTTTCTTATCGAGCTTCCATTGTCTGAATCAATTCATGTTGTGTTGCTAGCTCTTCACGCAACTCTCTGTTGGAAGACTCTAAAGCTCTGGTTTTAGAAGATGAGCCAACAGGTTTCAGCCCATGCCTGAGTCCACATATATATCCTGATCGTGTCCCAAGAACTGTATCACATATTTGGTCTTGAGTTAGCACCTGAGACCCTTCTCATATCTAAAGCTGTGTCTTGACATAATCTCTGCAACCTTGACTTTAATGGGAAGTAGCGTAAGATCTTATGAGGCATCTTCTTACCTTCGCCATCATTTATTTTCCATCTACATGTTTTGCACACTGGACATTCATCTTTATCTTTATGCTCCTTCCAAAATAATGCACAATCATATTTACAAGCATGAATGCACTCATACCCCAATCCTAAGTCTTGTAAGATCTTTTTAGCCTCATAATGTGACTTTGGGAGCACTGTGCCTTCAGGAAAAGCATCATTCAATAACTCAAGTAACATATCAAACGATTTGTTACTCCAATGATTATGCACTTTCATATGGAGCAACTTTACAATAAAGGATAATATCGAGAAATTCTTGCAACCTGGATACAACTCATGTTATGCTTCCCTCAACAATCTATCAAATTATTGTGCATCCTTTTCGGAAGCCTGATGGCTACCAGTTGTGTCTATATCTCTGAGATTTGTGAAAGTTCTCCCTTGAATGTCATTCAACATGTCCAATATTTCGTTTTCTTCCTCTTCTTCATTATCTGTCATTCCATAATTACCCCCTACATCGTTATTGGTACTATTATCAACCGGATAAGTACCATGGGAAGATGGATTTTTCCCATGAAATATCCACCGTATATAAGTACCTTGAATTCCATTTATAGACAAATCATCTTCCACTTCATCCAAATGCTTGTAATATGCATTCATGCACTTAAGACAAGGACACCGGACCATATTATCTTGACCCATATGATCCTTCACAAACTTAATAAACTCTTTAACTCCATTAACATACTCTTTACACCATCTATGTCTTAATTTCATCCAACTCCTATCCATTTTTAATGCTTGTCAAATAAAGTCAATTCATAAATAGTGATAGAATGAAATGAATGAGGATTCTTATATTGGCATATATCTAGCTCAACAACTAAAACTATAAATGTATTATAAGTGCATGATCAAAATGTCCCAAAATTTAAACTATAAATGTACGAGATCATTACGAAATAAGACTCTAAATGATTTCTTGGAACTTAAGCAACCTTCTACAATTAAACATATAGATCAGGAATCCAGAATAAAAATTAATCCTAGTTGGGTTCTCATTTCTCAACCTTATCTTATTAAGTTGTAAATAAAGAAGCAAATTTTATACGATTGCGATAGCAGAATAGGATAATACCTTATCCTACCAATTATTATAAAGTAGTAAAATGGTTATTCACTTAGTGAATTAAGAGCAGACGACTCCTCATTGCTGGTTTGCAGAGAGGACTGCAAAGATTAAAACTTCTAACATAATGTGGACTGAGAGTCCATGGTAGTTAGTTTATTGTTATTTAAGTTGAATTCGGGAATGTCTAGTGTCTTTCTGGAGCATATTCAGGATCTAGAGATTATTGTGTTTCGTGGGCATGTTGTTAGTTGTGCCGATCATTCTCATGCCTTTTATTCCATTTTTTTTCTACCAAAAAAAAAGCAACTTGATGTATGACCATTATTCCCTGACACTCCCTTTTTTTTTTTTTTTTGAAAAGCATAATACTGTATTAATACTAGGAGTAGAAGTACAGTAGCATCCTGTAAACAGGCTACATTAAGAACCCAAAAAGCCCATTACAGGTACCTGTGATAACATTACAACAACAGCAAAAGATAATATGCACAGAATAAACAGCAACACAGAGAAATGTATATACATAGATATTGAACATAAGAGTAAAAAACTTGAAGTCACAGAATCTGTTAACAATCAGGATGACAACACAAGGCTCCATAAAACAAAAACTGGGAGGCAACAATCCTAGTGAAGAAACATGCATAGGACTCCAAATGGCATAGCATTGATAAGCTGGTACATCCTGGCAATGTGAGACAATAAAGAACAAGATGATTCTCTTGGCTCCATTTGCATCATTCAATGGAGAATCCATCAGCATATAAAGTGGTTCACATATATATGATATATCCTCCATGAAACGAAGAATGGTGAATATTAACTATGCTACCATGCAACCTGTTGATGTGAATGACCCATACCACAAGGAAGAAATATGAAACAAAGATATATGTCTTACAGAAGAAGCCAGAGTGAACACCCTGTGACTTTGTATATGCATATATAACCGATATTCTCCACTTGACAAGATAGACACTCCCTTTGACATGTAGAATCTGAGTAATAAAACTTGAAACGAGGAGCAATATGTAGATTAGTAAGCGGGAGTATAAAGGTTTTGGTAGATAAGAAGGATCAATGGGCTTCAATACCACATCAAAATCCTATCTAAAAATCTTGGTATTTAGATGGGTGAGTCCAAGAATATATAAGCATCACAACAACCTTTAATCTATCTAATGTGGAACTTTTATTCACCAATGGCCTTAACACAGTTGCCTTTTAAATCCTGCATATTAGAGAGCAACGTCCACATATCACTTCTTTGGTTCACCTTCACTCAAGTTAATGTGAGCTTTGAGCCAATGTGGTGTTCTCACATGCAGTTCTCATATCGGCATAAAATCAAACATGTGGCGGGCACAAACAGACATGAGGATAGGAAATAAAAAAGATTGATGCAGAGGAGAGAGGAGAGAGGAGAGAGAGAGAGAGAGAGAGAGAGAGAGAGAGAGAGAGAGAGAGAGAGAGAGGTGTAGAAGAAGCATACTCTTCACGGTCCGACCTTGAAGAGAGGAAGAGAGGTTGTCGTTCTTGATTCCGTAGGCTTACGTATCACCGGCCGACCTTGTCGCCGATGAGCTTTCTGCGGAGGACGTCTTGTGAGGAGAGGCTGGCCGGACCGTGGAGAAAGGAGGCCGACGGTGTGGCAGAGTCTTTGGAATGGCTCGGCCTAGGGCATGGAACGATTGGTTAAGGGCAGAAGGAAAGCAAAAAGGCAGAAGGGGGGGAAAAACACTTCAAATGTGAAGTTTGATTCGCGGTGAAACGAAAAAAAAAAAAAGGGGCCCCCTGTTTTTACCGGCGAAAAATAATCGCCGGCAAATGTGTCTGCTGAGATTTTGCGGCGAAAACCTGCTCGCCGGAAAAAGTGTCAAACAGAGATTTTGCGGCGAAACTCTAGTCGCCGGAAAAAGTATTATATTTTCCGTTGAAATTTGCCGGCAGAGCGGAACTCTTACGACATATTTTCTTCAGCGGCATAAACATCGCCGCTAAAACTTATAAATTTTTTTGCAGTGAATTTTTTCACCGAAAAAAATTGGCGCCAAAACAAAAAAAAAATCGTGCGAAATATTTTGCGGTGATATTTTACGACGAAATAATACAAGCATCATAAAAGATGTCACTCATGTATTTTTTGCAATGATATTTTTATATCTTCGTTAAATATTATCTTTTTGCGATGATTATTTTGTCACCATAAAAAATTTTGTTGCTAAATATTATTTTTTTTGTAGTGAGTTGGATGCTCGTAAGAATTTCAATATTATGCTCATTGAATCAGTGCGCAGAGAAAGTGTTGCAAGGCATCATCATCTTCAATATATGTATTGAAGAAAATGAGCCAATAAAAGAATTATCATTCGAGCCAATAAAAAAATTTTACTATTTAATTATTGGTTCAACAAGTTGATATATGTTACTATTATTTTGGCAATGATGGTAATGGCTACGATGATGTTTTATGACATCGAAAAATTTAGTATTATCGGTATAGATTTTACAATGAGGTGGAGTATTGAGATTCACGGCCAACTCCCAATCCTATTAAGATTTTATTTTTTGTTGGTCATTTATTTTAATGACTTAGGATTCTATTTCTAGTGTTACTTTATTTAATTATTTTCTTATAAAAGTTGGTAGAGTATGTGCTCTAGTGGATTTTTGGTTTGTGAGTTCAAGTAGGAATAAAACTCCCACCCACATGGTGCTCTATTAAAGGGACCTTTGGTGTCTCTTTGAAATGTAGGACTAGAACTAGGCTCGGGCCAACCCGAGGCCCATCGAGCCAAACTGACTTTGGGTTGGACTTCGAGCTCGGTCCGAAAAAGTTCAGGTTGGGCTTCAGCCTAAATATAGAGTCCGTTTATCTTTCGAGCCAGGCTCAAATATATCTATGACCTGGTCCGGTCCCAGCCAGGGCTCGAGCTCAAAATTTAGCTCAAATTTAGCCCATTTATTTTCATCCGAATTGCTCGGCTCCATACTAACTTGATACAGTATGATACTTCCATTCTTAAATTGATTTAGCCCAAGCCGAATAGGCATAGCCCAATTCCAACTTCCATCTTCCCAACTTCCCCCCATTCGATGCCCTAGCCCCTAGCTGTGGTGTCTGTCCGTTGGCCATCACCATCTTCATCTTCCCTCATCACCAACAGGGTCTATTGTCTTCCCCCATCGGCCATCGATGTTCGTCGGACTTTCGGGTGGCCCTTATTGTCTTCCGACTTTCCTAGAGAGACTGACGCTTAGGCAGAGGGAGCCCTCATCGTCTTCCATCTTCCTCATCACCGACTCCAATCTTCTATCTTCCCCCATCTGCCATTGCCGACATGATGATGCTGGTCTTCCGTTTTCCCTCATCGACCATCACCAAAGCCAGTCTTCCTATCTTTTAACATCGCCGTCACTGTTCGCCATTTCAGGTATAGCTCCTAAGTCCTACCAAATCTCCCCTCCTCAATCCCTATTATCTTAATTTGTTCAAGAATCAAGAGTCAAGGCTCATTTTGGTTGTGAACCAGATGAACCCTAATTGTCTTAATTTGTTGATGATGCCATTCGATCTTGGATAATGCTGATAAATTAGCCTCTAGCTCTTGCAACAAATACAATATTAATATATTCAGTGATTTTAAATTTGATTAATAGGTAGCAAGAATTATCGTAGGGCTAATACACAGAATATGTGCCCTAAGGCTTCTGTGTTTTCTTTTTCCATTCTTCTTCTTCTCCTCCTCTCTCGATGAGATTTTATTTTCTTATTCTTTCTTGCATGACTTTTGTGAACAGTGAGTACCGTAAACATAGTGAGCACTTGATATATATAAACATCATCTGATGATCTGAAGTTACACACTACTTATATATATAAATATCATTAAGAAATACTTTTAATTTGTGAGTATATGTTGATTTATACTGTAGTTTGACATTAGCTAGTTCTTTTGAGTAATTTATGGTGTTATTTGTGCAGATTGTTTTGCTAATGTCAGAATCTAAAATGGGTGAAAATGAGACTATTGAACATTTAAGGAATGAGGATAACAAAAATAAAGATAATTCTGAACTTGATTGTGACAAAATTTTTAAGAAAAGATCTTGGGTATGGAATCATTTTATTGAGGAAAAAAAATCTGATAGATCAATAGCTACATGTAAATATTGTAAAAATGTGTTAAGTGATAGTATTAAAGGAGGAACAAGTTATCTAAAATAACATCTTAAAAATATTTGTAAAAAATATCAAAAGAATCCTGTTAATCAACTATTTATAGAAGTAAGCTCAAAAGATCAAGTAAAGTCTTTTAAATTCAATCAAGAAGAGAATAAAAAATTTCTTGCAAAATTTATCATATGTGCCAAGCTTCTATTTCGTATTATTGAGCATCCTATTTTTTAGGACCTTATGAGATCTGTTCAACTGTTATTCAATTTTATAGGCCATAAGATTATAACAAATGATTGTATTGCTTTGTATCAAGGAGAGAGAAAAAAATTACATTATGATTTTAAGAAATTAAGTTTTCGAATAAGTTTTCCTAGTGGTATTTGGATATTAAATCAAAAAATCAGTTACAAATCCCTTACAGATCATTATATTGATTTAGATTTTATTCTGCATAAGAAGATAATTAGTTTCAAGAAATTACCATACCCTCATACAAATTTTACAATCGAAGATGCTATTAGAAAGTGTCTTCTTGAATGGAAACTAGATTCTAAAATATGTGCCATTACTTTGGATAATTGTATTATAAATGATACTGCAATTCAAAGGATCCAAGATCATTTTTGTTATGGAATGTTGCTTAGTGGGTAGTACAGTCATATCAGATATTGTACACACATATTAAATATTATGGTTCAGGATGAGATGAAAATAATTTATAAAGCTATTGAATGTATAAGAGAGGTTGTTCGATATACATCTGCAATCCCATCTCGGATGTAAGCTTTTAATAAAATTTCACAACATATGAGACTTTCTATTAGAAAATGACTCACTTTAGATATTGTTACAATGTGAAATTCTACTTGTGAAATATCGCATGATACACTTAGCTGTCAAGATATTCTTATTAGATATGCAACTAAGTATTTATGTATGTGCCCCACCAATGATGAATGAAAAAAAGCTAAGATAATTCTTAAATTCTTAGAAACCTTTCTCAATGCCATTAAAGTATTTTTTGATTCCAATTATCCCACATCTAACTTGTACCTAAAAGAAGTTTGGAGAATTAGGGCTGTGTTGATAGATGTGAGTGCTCATAGAAACACTAAAGCAATTGATAAATGAGATGCAAAAGAAGTTTAACAAATATTGATCTCAATGCAATAATTTATTAGTAATTGCTTCTATTTTGAATCTAGATCAAAGTTGATATTTATAGAATTTTGTTATGAAAAGGCATTTGATATGGAAGAGGAAAAGAAAAGAATGATGATATTCGTGCTTACCTTTACAAACTTTATAATGAGTATGCAAATGTAGCAAAAGTGTAATTTTCTATAGATTCAAGTAAGCTAACATCTAATTTTGATATACAAAATGATATAAATTCACGTTCTTCATTTCGTTTGGAGAAAATAAAATTTGATATGGGATTTGTTCAATTTAGAGGTCAAAGTTACTTCAAACATCCAAAGAGATAAGAGCTAGATAGTTATTTAGATGATGATGTGCTTCCTAATTTGAAGGATAAGAACTTTGATATCTTAGAATGGTGGAAGAGCAATGCAGCAATCTATCCTGTACTATCAAGAATGGCTCGAGATCTTCTTGCCATTCCAGTATCTATTATTTCTTCAGAGTCAGCATTCAGCACTCGTGGTAAAGTTGTGGATCAGTATTGGAGTTTTTTGAGTCTATCTACTGTCGAGGCCTTAGTTTGTACATATGATTAGCTTCGTGAAGAATATGATGCAGGTATACAGATCTTTTATATTTATGTTAATAATTTATTATACTTATATTCAAATATTTGTAATTGATATTTACGTTAACGCTTAACAGGTATAAATTGTTCGAATTTTATAAAGTTGAATGCAAATGATGGTACAAACGTAGATGATGATTGATAGATCTAGCTATCAAAGAAATATCCATCTTGGTGATAATGTCTCAAGGGATGAGCTCCACATTCGTGTCATATTAGTTTAGTGCTATGCACTTTTTTTCCATTTTTTGATAAACAGCTCTAGGTCTTATCAAAATTGTTTGTTTAGCTCCAGTTGAAGCTATGCTTATTTGCTGTGTTCAATCTACTTAACTGCTGGTTTTTAGCTACTATCCATTGCCACTCTATCACAATTGTTCAATTGACTCTGATTTATGTATCTGCGATTCTGCATCTTCCTTGAATGCTGCATTACCTTCTGTTCGTTATTTCACAAGTTTCCAATTTATGGTGCAGCATTTCCACATGCAGATATCTCGTTCTGAGAAGATGTTCAAATGCTACTGCACTCCTGCAACTTGGTTCTCTAATTTCCGCCACAATTGCAGCGCTGCTAACATCTTGTCATTTCCTTTTTGTATTTGCTAGTTGTTAGCTGATGTAATGTTTTACATCTTCTGTTTAGTATAAGTTCGTTGTTGTAGCACTGTAGTGTGCTTCCAGGCTTACCCATTTCTGTACAATTGTCAAACCCTTGGAATCGAAAAAATGAATTTAGCAATATAGATAAGTTCGGCAGCAAGGAAATTTAGGCAGATGGTATAAACATGCAAATAGATGAGCTGACTGACAAAGCAAACCAGCAGTAGAAGAGGTTGATTCCTTTTGTAAGCCTTTTAGGTATGGAATATCATGCTTACCTACTTAGCTAGCCATCGACATATGAGCAGCTTTGCCACATATTGTGTTAAAAATCTTTATAATGGTTGGTTTTAAAAGGATCATGATTGAACCACTTCATGTTGGCCTTTTGCTTTGTCTGATCAAGTTACCATAGCCAGGCTTTCGCATGTCCAACGAGCTCATGACTCATTTGTATTCCTGCACAAACTTATGTATAAGCGGATGGTAATTTTCTAAGTTCTGCATACCAAGGAACAGAGAACATTACCATTGCTATATCTTTTGTTTTACTTTTTCATTTTTTATTTTTTATTTTTATGATAAGGGAGGCTGCAAAAAGAAGCCACTTGGCTTTTATTAGAGACCAGAGAATATTTACAATGTGGTGATCAGGCGACCGGTTGCAGAGTCCAAGGGGGAAGATGAGGAAGAAAACCAACAGCAACATGGAGTTGCTGATAACAAGAAATGCAGAGAACATTCTAAGAAGATAGACCATGTCGATGTAAAAAAAGATTTCAGGCTTACCCATTTCTTTACTTACTCTTTATATTCTTAATATAGCTCTTGGCTCCTCATTCCACCAAAAAAAAAAAAGATCTGTTCCAAAATAATAGTAAATGGCCAATGGGTTTCTCTACCTCAGGCCAGGCTCAGGCTTAGGTTTTTATACAATTATCGGCCCTAAGCCTGGACTGAAGCCCGAAAATAATTTTTAGATCGAGCTGGAATAGGGGTAGGGCCCGGCCTAGCCTGGTTTGGTTCCACCCCTCTTGGTATGTGGAGAAAGTCATGGAAGATGGTGAAAAAATTGTATGAAAGATTATTGTGAGAAGAAAAAAGGAGCAGAGATTTTTTGTGCATGTAGAGACTCTTTCATGAGGCATCTTTATAATATTTTGGACTTTATTTTTCTTTGAATAAATCTATTTTTCTCTTCTAATTTTTTCTTTTATAATTATTTTTTTTCTTGCGATTCTCTACTAATATTTTTTGTTTGATGTTTGTTTTGAATCTTAGATGGACGACATGATCGATCTACTCTATGTAGCATGTCGTTTTATATTTTTTTTATATATTAATTATTCTTTTATGCATACAGAAATAGATTTCGATGAGAAGAGTTGATTTTTTTTAATGATTTTTTTTTGAATTTTAGAGGGGTTCCAGATTTATTGAAAGAAGCTTTTTGGAAAATTTCTTCTTGTTTGGAGAAGGGGTCATAATCGATTGTTTTATTTCATGTGAAAGTGCATCGAAATCTGCCCCTGTCACACTCCAAATCCAAAACATAATACGGCCATACTATCAAGGGGTACCACCCTCGATAACACGAAGCCTATCAGTCATAATCAACTAAAATTTTTCATAAATAAAATATAATAAAAGATTCAATTCTATTATTTATCAAGTAATTAAATTAAAATTAGTTCGGAGCATCTAAATCTAAAATTAAGCTCTAAATCCATATCTCAAATTTTATCAATAGTTCATTACATGTCCATAATCATTCTATAAATTATGATTCGGCTACAAAATCTTCAAGCTCGCTAGCACAGACCCTTAAGTTTGGATCATCTTTCGTTCCTAATATTATTCATTTGAATAGAAAAGAAAAAAGAAAAAGATATGAGCTACACCAGCTTAATAAGTAAACCTTACATTATCTTACCAGAACTAAGCATAAGTTTATGCATGCATCAATAATCATTTAGAGAAGATAATTGTTATTGAAATATAAAATATTTGTGATGATAATATATCATAAATAAATCATGCTCTTGTGTATGCATAAATCATACAATTTACATAAACATAGTTTTCAATATATAAAAATAAACAAAGTCATAAATCATGTTAACTTTATGAGCGAAGTCATAAATCATCTGTTATTTTGTCATTTCATAATTCTTAATATTTTTTTTAGACAAAATACTAAGGTCACTATTATACCCGTAATAGGGCCATAATCATGTCATGCCAACTATCATAACCCATTGGTGAGGGTCGTAAGCCGAGCTACTATAACCTACTAGCGAGGACCATGTGCCCAGTTATTGTAACCCGTTGGTGGAGGTCATATGTCAACTACTATATAACCCATTGGTAGGATTGTGCATAGCTATCTGAGAGCCCATAGTCATATTTCTTAAATAAGATTTTCTTAAAGCAAGCATTCTTAAATCATGCTTCATTGATCCTACTTTCTTAAATCATGCATAAATAAAAAAACTAAATAATTTTATAGAGCTTATATTCCATAAGTTATTTTTAAAGATAAAATAATTTTGAAATCATTCTTTTTCATGACAAAACATAAATTTCAAAAATATAAAATCCATATTTCACAAGCAAGTTGTTTATATCAAAATATTCGTGGAATCACTATTTTACGATAAATATGAGTTTCATAATACATATGCTTGATCCTTATTTTATGAAAATATAAAATAATCGATAATTTATAAATAAATAAGAAGTGTCAGGATTTTTTTTTTTTCATCCTAACCCTTCAAACTTTGATAGATTAATTTATCAAACTTATTTAATATATTAAAAATATAATTATTTATTATTTGATAAATTCAATCATAAGAAAAGAAGACTGCAGATTGAGTGGTCAATTCAACAGCCTGTCTGGGCATCCGGATAATACAAGACCTTTTAATTGAGAATTAGATCTAAATGACTCAATCAAAAAATTATGAAGCATGGACTAGAATCAAGGCCAAGATCAATCAACATGGTTCATTAATAGAGAATTTCAAAGAAATTTGACATGGTCGAGATGGGGTCCGACATCTTGCATGGATATTGAAGTGATGCTGGGCCTCTTTAGAAAAATCATTTTGAGTTTATATTGGGGTCCGTGGATCAAGTAGAGAGAGAAAGATGGTGTAGAGAGAAAAATCTTAAGGAAGAGAGAGAGACGAGAGAGATCCCCTCTCTCTCTTTTCTTTTTCTTTTTTTTCTTTCCTTTTCTTCTCTTCTTCTTTTCTTTTCTTCTTCTTTTTCTTGGCCGAGCAGAGGAGGGACACGGGTGGTTGTTCTTGACCGAAAGACCGGTAGCAAGCCATGACAGCAAGTGACCGATGGTGGCAGAGCAAAAGAAGGCCAGTGACAAGGATCGATCGATAGGAAAAACATGGGAAAGGCCCCAAAAATAGGGGATCCGAGGGCTTTCTTTATTTTGGCTGTTGGCCGCTCGCCGACAGCCATGATCTTGTCGTAAAGGGTCATAGGGAGGCCGAGGGCCATGATCCAAGCGTACGGCACCATGGGTGCCGGCACCGATGGTTGAAAAAAGAAAGAAATCAAGGGCCAAAAATAGGAGAGAACAGGTCATCAATTTTTTGGGCCTTTTTTGACGAATCTGATGACCGACAACCGTACACATAGGTAGGGGAAGACAGGGAAGGAAGAGAGAAAGAGGGGAGAGGCTTTTACCTTAGCTTCCATGGCATCTTCGATCCTGATTTTTGATGAGCACAAGCACGGGAGCCGCTTCAAAGGAAGATAAGAGAGAGAAAGAAGAGAGAAGAGGGCTGGGTTCATTGTAGATTGCTTAGGAGATGGAAAGGGAGATTTATAGAGATCTCCTAAGGGTTTTTGGCAGCCCTTGGGAGTCCGACTCCTAATCGGCTATGGGGAAGAAGAAGACTCCCATTGGGAGTCTTCATCTCATTTTTTTTTTCATTTTTCTTTTTTTGCCTTAAGATCCGTGCGAGGAGGGGTGGGGGTTTTAGGGCTAAATATCACATTCTACCCCTCTTAAAAATAGTTTCATCCTCAAAACTTGGCATACCTTCATTTTTACACAAGTAAGAATGCTTAGTCTTCAAATCATCCTCGCCATACTTTCGCTATGCCACTTTCATCTAAGCTATACTTTGAGGTCTTATATTTTGAACTATTTTCTATTAACTAGCTTCATCTTTCGAGTAATGCAATTTTCTTCTTCTTTTTTTAAGTATCATAAGTTCATCATGAATACTTTATAATAGAAATATCTCATCCGATTTCTAAAATATATAATTCAAAGATATAGTAAACTGTAAAAAAATAGAAGAGCTATAATCAATATTCATATGGACATCTTCTTAAGTTGGTTGAAATTGTACCTATTGCTATATTATTGCTTGTTGTAGTATCCTGTAGAGTCAAGGCAGATATTCATCCATTCCTTTTTTGTGCTTGTTCAACTAAGCCAATAGCTTTGGAGTTATTTGTTTTCTTATTAGGACATTCCTGTGCCAAATGTCCCCACTTGCTCGTTGCCACATCGATAACATTTTCCAAGCTTCTTAAGACAAGATTCCTGATGATTTTTACCACAATATCCGCAAGTCTCTGCTCCCTTTTTTTTTTAGAGTTGTTCTCTAAGTTTTCATATCGGTCATCCCAAGTTTCTATTAGTCTAGATCTCTTTCTATCTGCCCTTTCTTACTTTGATCTTTTAATATTCGATTCAACTTTCAAAGCTCATTCCCATTAGTCATTGTAGCTATTAAAAAGATGAGGATAGAAAAATCGAATCTTATATCCTAAACCATGTTCAAATCTATTTGCTTTGCTTCTTTCAAACTCGATGAACTGGGGGCAAAATCGACCTAACTTATTGCATTTGTTTGCATACTCCAATACTGTTATATCATCTTTTTGCCTTAAAGTCAAGAACTCGTTCTCCTTGATTGATCTCACTGACTCTGAAAAATATTGATCATAAAATATTTTCTTGAATTCCTTCCATATTAGTTGGTTATCAGCATTCCTATATGCAGCCTATATTGCAGCCCATCAAAACTTGGCATTTCATTTTAGCATAAGAATGGCTTGCCTAACTTTCACATCCTCAGGATACTGTAGTGCATCAAATATCTTTTCCATTTTTTGAATCTAGATCTCTGTGATCAGAGGGTCAGGTACACCTCAAATAGTAGTGGGTTAAGTCTTCTAAACTTTTCATAATATAACTCTAAAGATGGTATAGGTCGAGAAGTAGCTTGTGTCTGCTATTGCTGAAGAAGGTGGGCTATCACCTGACATACTCCAGCAATGTCTGTCTGAGTGGCTGGGGTATTAGGAACCTGCTCAACTGGCTGGTTGGCATCTCCCCTCATAATCTTTCTTGCTCCTCGCTTCCTAATAGCATGGTTCGTTAAGACTTCATCCCTCATATTGCTCATCGTTACCTATCAAAAATACTAGCATTAATCAGTTTCCTTAAATAAACAATAGGGACTCTAAGAAAACTTATCTATTCTTATTCAATTAAATATGATCTAGCTAAATGAGATCTAATTATCCATTGCTAGATTTTAAGTTCTACCATGATCAAACCTATTGCTTTGCTACCATTAAATGTCACGCTTCAAATCTGGGACATAACATGGCCATGCTCTCAAAGGGTACCGCCCTCGATAACACGAAGTCTATCAATCATAATTAACTAAAATCTTTCATAAATAGAATAGAGTAAAAGATTCAATTTCATTATTCATCAAGTAATTAAATCAAAATTGGTTCAGAGCATCTAAATCTAAAATTAAGTACCAAATCCATATCTCAAAATTTATCAATAGTTCATTACATGTCCATAATCATTCTATAAATTATGATTCAGCTGTAAAATCTCTAAGCTCGCTAGCATAGACCCTCAAGCTTGGATCATCTTTCATTTCTAACCTTATTCATTTAAAGAGAAAAAGAAAAGAAAAAGATATGAGCTATACCAGCTTAGTAAGTAAACCTTACACTATCTTACCAGAATCAAGCATAAGTTTATACATATATCAATAATCATTTAGAGAAGATGATTGTCATGGAAATATAAAATCTTTGTGATGACAATATATCATAAATAAATCATGCTCTTGCATATGCATAAACCATGCAATTTATATAAATATAGTTTTCAATGCTTAAAAATAAACAAAGTCATAAATCATGTTAACTTTATAAGCAAAGTCATAAATCATCTGTTATTTTGCCATTTCATAATTCTTAATAATTTTTTTAGACTAAATGCTAAGATCACTATTATACCCATGACAGAGCTATAATCATATCATACCAACTGTCATAATCTATTGGTGAGGACCATATGCCGAGCTACTATAATCCGCTGGTGAGGGCCATGTACCCAGCTATTGTAACCCGCTAGCAAGAGCCGTATGCCAACTACTATAATCCACTGGCAGGGTCGTACATTGCCATTTAAGAGCCCATAGTCATACTTCTTAAATCAGATTTTCTTAAAGCAAGCATTCTTAAATCATGCTTCATTAATCCTACTTTCTTAAATCATGTATAAATAAAATACTAAATAATTTTATAGACCTTAGATTCCATAAGTTATTTTTAAAGATAAAATAATTTTGAAATCATTCTTTTTCATGACAAAATATAAATTTTAGAAATATAAAATTCATATTTCATAAGCAAGTCATTTATATTAAGATATTCATGGAATCACTATTTTACGATGAACATGAGTTTCATAATACATATGCTTGATCCTTATTTTATGAAAATATAAAATAATTTATTTTATGATACATAATCAATAATTTAAAAATAAATAAGAAGTGCCATGATTATTTATCTATTTCATCCTGACCCTTCAAACTTTGATATATGAATTTATCGAATCTATTTAATTATTAAAAACATAATTAATTCTTATTCGATAAATTCAATTATAAGAAAAGAAGACTATAGATTAAGTGATCGGTTCAACAGTTTATCCGAGCACCGAGGTAATATAGGGCCTCTTAACTGAGAATTAGATCTAAGTGACTCAATCAAAAAATCATGAAGCATGGACTAGAATCAAGGTCAAGATCAATCAATATAGTTCATCAATAGAGAATTTCAAATATATTTGACATGGCCAGGATGGCATTCGACATTTTGCATGGATATCGAAGTGATGCTTGGCCTCTTTAGAAATATTATTTTGAGTTTATATTAAGGTCGGTGGATCAAATAGAGAGAGAAAGATTGTGTAGAGAGAAAAATCCTAGAGAAGAGAGAGAGACAAGAGAGGGATTCCTCCTCTCTCATTCCTTTTTCTTTTCTTTTCTTTCCATTTCTTCTCTTCTGCTTTCCTTTTCTTCTTTTTCTTGGCCGAGTAGAGGAGGGACACGGGTGGTGGTTTCTGGCCAAAAGACCAACAGCAGGCCATGATTGTCATGCCTCAAACCCAATACTTAGGTCGGATATGTGATGGTTGCACACTCCTTAGGGCAAGCCCTAAAGAATATGCAAAGCCTAAAATAATTCATTACAACCTCAATATTCATAATGTCTAATTTTAATAATAATTAGTAAAATTTACATAATTATATATTAATTTTTTTCAATCCTCTGATCAGGTATCAATGACATTCTATCTATGCATCCGTCCACTCGCAAATTCATACCATAGCCAATCAAGAGCATCCTGTAACTCTGAGAAGAAAAAGAGAAATGAAGGGGTGTGAGCTCTACAGTCCAGTAAGAATCCCACATATCATGCCAGTATAATAATATAATCTACCAATAAAGATAAACAAACAAATATAAAATTTTATGTTCAATATCCAGAATAATGCAAACATCCATAAATTATCTATCTTATCAAAAAAAATGCATCATCATATGTTAACAGATAAAATACTTTTATTTAGCATTAGTTTTATATCTTATCCTTTATTTCTCTTTTCATAATCACATGATTTTTAACCTTTTTTTTTTTTTCTGATTTTAGACTAACCAAATCTATACCTCAATCTCCATCCGATCAAATTTTCACTCATAAGCCTTTCAAGACTGTCCCAGGTATAAGCTCCTGGCGGACTGTCCCAGACATGAGCTCCTAGCTGGCTAATCTACGTATAAATCTGTGGGGGCTATCTCAGGCATAAGCTCCTAACGGGTTGTCCCAAGCATAAGCTCCTGACCGACTGATCCACGTATAAGCTCGTGGGAGCTGTCTCAAGCATAAGCTTCTGGCAGACTGTCCCAGGCATGAGCTCCTGACGGATTGTTTCATATGATGAGGCTAGTCCAAACCATATCTCTCTTTTTTTTATTTTTATAAAATTATAATGCTTTGACTTTCTTAATCAATTTCAATTTACAATGTAATCAAAATAAATATATTGATAAATACATAATTTAAGTCATTTAAAGGAAAAAATTATATTTAATTTATTTTATTTATTAAGAATTTGATGTTTCTTTTTGTGTTTTACAGGAAATATAATCGTCGATACAAAGAGTTCAATTCTTAGATCAAAAAGACTCAAGTTTGAAGAAATTTGGACTTAAAATAAAATTAAAATAAAAGAAGGATGCATATGGTATTATAGAAAATGATGATACTATGCAAGGAATCCAAAAGGATATAGATGTCATTGTGAAGAAACTTTTGTTTCTTTTTGGAATATAAAAAAAAATGTTTCACGTGAATTCAAAGGCTCTGGGCGCATGTTTCACATGAATTCAAAACAAAAGAAAGTGGCGCACGTGAACGTCCGCGCGTGGACGCGGGACGCGGGACGGGCGCTGACGCGGGCACGGGTGCAGCATCGCGCGGGTGTGGGCGCACGGCAAACGGGTTCACAAAAAATTTTTGATGGCGGTCAAACAAATACTTATTAAGGAAAAAAATTAATATTTAGAAATATTTTGAAAGATTTATATTTTTTTTAGTCCCACGTCGGAAAATCATGTAAAACTCCTCCCTCCTAACACCTATAAAAAGACTTTTGTACTCCCATTGGAGGGGGAGCTCAGAAATTCTTCTAGAGCCTTGCATAGAGGAATAGAAAGGGACTACTTCATGAGCAGCTAGGCTCGCAGTCTCGGAAGTGGAGAAAAAATTTTGTAACGACACAGAGATGGTTTATTGTTCTAAACTTTCCTGTATTTCTTTATATGCAATAAAGATTATGCTTTTTATTTAAATTATCATGAGTTCTTTATTTGCTCCCTTTCATATGCTTTTATTTATGCTTTCTTGTTAGATTAATATTAGGAACAACTTTTACTTTCCGGAGACGCACCGTGATCTACGGATACGGGGCGTGTCGAGGAAAGAAGAGTTATTTACCTAGTACTTTTCGGAGACGCGCCGTGATCTACGGGTACGGAGCGTACCGAGAAAAGACAGATATTTTTTCTTAGATTAATCACATCTATTTAGTTAAAAAAAGAGATACAACTCTGCTAGTGCAAATTAATTCAAAACTCCCAAGCTCTTTATTTTTTAATTACCTCAATTTTAAGATAATTTATTTTCTAAATCAAAAACAACGCTTCTTTCTTTTATCTTGCAATCTCAACTTAGCCCAAGGTCCCTGAGGATACGATCTCGACTCATCCTACCTACGTAGTGAGTAGAGTTATTTTTGGTGCTATCAACGACTACGCATCAAATTTTGGCGCCGTTGCCGGAGATCTTGGTACGGTTGAAAAAAAAAATTTAAAAAAAAAATACTTTTCAATTTTTAATTCTCGTTTTAAAATTTTTTTTTTCAATGCTTTCTAGCTAGATAATCTTATTTGCATAATTACATAATTACCTTGCATAACTAATTTACTACTTAGAAATTTTTTTGCTTAGAATAATTTGCTACTTTTTATAGCCTAGTGATTTATTACTTTTTAGATTTAATCACTTAAATTTATTTTTTTGCAAAACTAAAAAAAAAATTAAAAAAATATATAAAAAGATAAAACTATAAATTAAAAAAAAAAAGAAGCCACTAATATTTCATAACACTTAACTAAAATAGCGTAACCTCAAATATAAAAATTTTTAACTTGATTGGACACCTTGTTTCTTTGCATTGCATCTCCATAATTAATCTTAAGGGCAATAACCCATTAACCAGATAAGGTGGGGATTTGATCACCCTTCCTTGGCCCACAAATCACCCCCTTGCATTTGCATAACCTAGACCTTAATCTAAAATCAACTAGACGTCAGCCCTAGGAATTTCAAGCTCAATAGGATAAGAAAGCTCTAAGAGTTGAACCGAGTGCGGATTGGTTAATTGCTCGGTGTCTAAGGCAAGTGGTTAAAGAAAATAGTTTTCAATTGGTTCCATTGACTGACCTGGCCAAGTTAGTTGGTGTCTAAAGAAAACAACGAGCAGGGAACCTCCCACATCTTACGCTTACCTGGCCGAGTCAGTTAGTCAGTCTTGAGCTTGGAGTGCTCAAAGGCGGTCTTGAAAGTTAGGAGCTGTCTAGATCTAAGTTAACCTTAAGATAGAGAGTCTATGATTGTTTAAGTTGATTGCAATTAACATCTAAACATTAACTAATTTCTCCCTTTTCATAGATTTAAGATTCTTAGGTTCTTCTCTTTAGATTTTCTTCATTCTTTTCTCACTTTATTATAAAAATATATATTATAAAAAGAAAAATTTTTTGTGTTTGCTCTACAGTATAATTGTAAGGTGTATGCTTGGTCGTAGATCGTTACGATCAGAAATCCAACCTTTTGATCCAGAAATAGAAAGAACCTTTAGAGCCAACAGACGTAAAAATATGGACCGAAATCAGAAGAATGATCCACCCAAGCAATTGAAGGAGTACTTTACTCCTTCCATATATACCTACTCTCCTTGTATTCAAGTACCCCCTGTGGAGACCACTCAATATGAAATTAAGTCCAGTATAATCCAAATGTTACCTTCATTTTATGGACTTAATAATGAGGACCCTTATAAACATCTTGAAGAATTTTTTGAAATATGCTCAACTGTCAAAATTCACAACTTCTCCGATGATGCTCTTAGGTTGAAATTATTCTCTTTTTCACTTAAGGATAAAGCCAAATACTGGCTACATACTTTGGATTCCATGACTATATCAACCTGGGACCAGCTGCAAGGAGAGTTTCTCAAGAAATATTTTTTCATAGGAAAAACTAATCAAATAAGGAAAGCCATAACTAGTTTTTCCCAATTAGATGGAGAAATGTTTCATGAAACATGGGAGAGATTAAAGGACCTTATTAAAAAATATCCCCACCATGCTGTACCCAAGTGGTAGTAATCCAATATTTTTATGATGGACTCTCGGAAAGACATCGACAAATGGTCGATGCATCATGCGGTGGGACATTCATGCTGAAAAGTGAGGATGAGGTATGGCAACTGTTTGAAATTTTAAGTGAAAATTCATTACATTATATGTCTGCCTCTATTAGAGATAAACCCATGTTAAACCCAAAAAGAGGTGGAATATATGAAGTAGAAAATACCATAGATATCCATCAAAAGGTAGATGAACTATCCCAAAAATTAGAT
Source organism: Elaeis guineensis (assembly GCF_000442705.2). Taxonomy (NCBI): domain Eukaryota; kingdom Viridiplantae; phylum Streptophyta; class Magnoliopsida; order Arecales; family Arecaceae; genus Elaeis; species Elaeis guineensis. Next base: position 87,329,458 of record NC_025993.2, read on the forward strand.
CGTCTTCTAAATACTGGACAATCCCCGATTCCACCTAACCCAATCCAAGAAGTTTGTGTATTGTGTGCAAGTCCGAACCATTTTGTTAGTGAATGCCCAGCCGCACCTCAATTTTCTGAGTTTGTGCACGAGCAGGTTCAGAAAGCTCAAATCCAACAAGCTCGCAGATCAGGAAATGATCCATATTCGAACACTTATAACCCCAGCTGGAGAAACCATCCAAATTTTTCCTGGAGACCACAACCAGTGGTTGGTCCTGCCACACCTCGACCTCAATATCAAGACCCAACATATAGGCATGGACCATACCATCAATTTCAAAATATTCCTCAACCGTCTACTACTGGTCACAGCTCAGCTTTTGAGGAAAAAGTCCTGAAAGCACTAGAACGATTAGAAGTCAACACTCAGACCCTTAACTCCCACACACAATCCATTGCTAAGCTAGAGATCCAAATAGGTCAACTAGCAACTGCATTCAGTAGGAGAGAAGGAGAAAAATTACCTAGCCAACCCGAGAGCAACCCAAGAGGACAATTTGTGATTGAGAGTTCTAATACCCCAGAAGCTTTTTTTGAACATGCCAAATCAATCATGACTCTGAGAAGTGGGAAGGTCATTGAACACACTAATAAAATCAATGAGACCGATCCTAAACCTCTAACCGAATCCAAATCACCTAAGAACAAGGAGGATCTGAAAATAGAGAAGGAACCAACTGCATCGGAATCATCTTACTTGCCTAAAGTCCCATTTTCGGATGCCCTGAAAGCCCCTATTCCTGCAGATAAGAAGGGAGAAAAACTCGATGAGATGTTGGAATTGTTTAAGCAAGTCCAAATCAATCTTCTCCTTCTAGACGCAATCAAACAGGTCCCTGCTTATGCCAAATTTTTGAAGGATTTGTGCACCCAAAAACGTAAATTTAGATCACAAATCTCAAAGAAAGTATGTCTCACTGAACAGGCTAGTTCTGTCTTCCAGCATGCCACTCCTCCAAAGCTTAAGGACCCAGGAGCCCCCATCATTTCCTGTGTTATAGGAGATTATCATATTGAAAAAGCTCTTCTGGATTTAGGGGCAAGTGTGAATCTTTTACCTAGTTCGGTGTATGAACTTTTTAGATTTGGAGAACTGAAACCCACATCAGTCACACTGCAGTTAGCCGACAGATCAATTAAGGAACCACGTGGAATGCTTGAGGATGTCTTGGTCAAGGTAGATGAGTTTTACTTTCCAGTTGATTTTCTGGTTCTCGATATGGAATTAAGTGGCAACCCCAGATAAATTCCCATTATCTTAGGACGACCCTTCCTAGCTACGGCAAATGCATGCATTAATTGTAGGACAGGAGTCATGGACGTATCGTTTGGGAATAAGAAACTAAGACTGAATATATTTGGTGCTTCCCAAGGACCATCAATGGATAGTTGCTTCGAAGTAGATACACTAGAAGATATTATAGAAGATGCAACACCCATAATTCTAGCACCAGACCCCTTAGATACTTGCTTGGCTCACTTTGGAGTGTGTGACTTTGAGGAATATATGAAAGAAGTTAATATCTTGTTAGATACACCATACGATAAAACCACTCCTCCATGGACAATCAAGTATGAGCCATTGCCCACATTAGCCAGTACACCAATAGTCCCATATTTAGAATCACCACCTACGTTAGAATTGAAACCTCTTCCTGCTACGCTTAAGTATGTATTTCTAGGACTCAATGACACCCTCCCGGCAATCATTGCATCAGACTTGACCCCTAATCAGGAAGCACAATTGGTTGGTATTCTGAAGGAACACAAAGAGGCTATCGATTGGTCCATTGTCGATTTAAAAGGAATTGACCCCTCCATTTGCATGCACCATATTCATTTTGAGGAACATGCCAAACCCCATCGAGATATGCAGAGGAGATTGAACCCAAATATGCATGAAGTAGTAAAGAAAGAGGTGGTAAAGTGGTTAGATGCTGGAATCATCTACCCCATATCCGATAGTAAATGGGTCAGTCCCACTCAAGTAGTACCTAAGAAATCTGGTATTACTGTGGTGGAGAACGAAGAAGGTGAACTACTTCCAACTCGCATATCATCTGGATGGCGAGTATTCATAGATTATAGAAAACTGAATGCCGTTACTAGGAAGGATCATTTTCCATTGCCCTTCATCGACCAAATCCTAGAACGGTTAGCAGGACAAAATTTCTACTATTTTCTTGATGGTTATTCAGGGTACAATCAAGTACCTGTATTTTCGGATGATCAAGAAAAGACTACCTTCACCTGCCCCTATGGCACCTTCGCTTTTCGGTGTATGCCATTCGGGCTTTGCAATGCACTCGCTACATTTCAACGGTGCATACTGGCCATTTTTTCGGATATGGTGGATAAATGTCTTGAAGTTTTTATGGATGATTTTTCTGTGTTTGGAACCACCTTTGAGGATTGTCTCCATAATCTTTCCAAAGTTCTTAAACGGTGTATGGAGACAAATCTTGTCCTAAGTTGGGAAAAGAGCCATTTTATGGTGCGGAAAGGAATTGTATTAGGACATATTATTTCTGAAAAAGGGATCGAGGTAGATAAAACCAAAGTTGAGATTATTTCAAAACTACCACCCCCTACTTCGGTCCGATAAATACGATCTTTCTTAGGTCATGCCGGATTTTATAGATGCTTCATCAAAGACTTTAGCAAGATTTCAAGACCCTTATGCAATCTGTTGGCCAAGGATACACCATTTGTCTTTGATAAAGACTGTTTGAAAGTGTTCAACACATTACGAAGAGCCCTGACAACAGCACCCATAATAAAACCCCCTGACTGGTCCATTCCATTTGAGATTATGTGTGATGCCTCTGACTTTGCAATAGGTGCCGTCTTAGGCCAAAAAATCAATAAAGAGCCACATGTGATCTATTATGCTAGCAAGACTCTTTTCGATGCCCAATTAAACTACACCACAACAGAAAAAGAGCTACTGCAGTAGTGTTCGTCCTTGAAAAATTTCGCTCATATCTGTTAGGGTCTAAGGTTCTAGTTTACTCTGATCATGCGGTTCTGAAACATCTCCTCTCAAAGAAAGATACTAAACCGCGTTTGATCAGATGGATCCTTCTTTTACAAGAATTTGATCTGAAAATTCGAGATAAGAAGGGTTCTGAGAATGTGGTAGCTGATCACATCTCCAGGATCTTAGTTGAACACACGATAGGCATAGATGAGGTCAAAGAAAAATTTTCTGACGAACAACTTTTCGCAATCTCCTCTAGCCATCCTCCATGGTTTGCCCATATTGTCAATTACTTGTCAACAGGATAAGTACCTTCTCACTGGACAAAACAAGAAAAGGATCGAATTTTCTCACAAATTAAACATTATTTCTGGGAAGAACCTGAACTATTCAAATACTGTCCTGACCAAGTTATTCGCCGTTGTGTCCCCGAGAGTGAATTCCAAAGCATTCTCACTTTTTGCCATTCTTCGACATGTGGGGGACATTTTAATGGAAGAAAAACTGCAGCAAAAGTACTGCAGAGTGGGTTTTATTGGCCAACGCTTTTCAAGGATGCACATGAATTTGGCCGAAGTTGTTTGCGATGTCAGCAAACAGAAAATTTATCCAAGAAGGATATGATGCCGCTGACCCCCATTTTAGTAGTAGAAATCTTCGATGTTTGGGGGATTGATTTCATGGGACCTTTTCCAGCCTCATTTGGATTTGAATATATTTTGGTGGCAGTTGATTACGTATCAAAATGGGTGGAGGCAATAGCTACACGGACTAATGATAATAAAATTGTAATTAGTTTTATCCAACTAAACATCATTAGTCGATTTGGCTTCCCAAGGGTGATCATTAGTGATGGGGGGACTCATTTTACGAATAAACATTTTGAAGCACTTATGGAAAAATATAATATTTCACACAAAGTGGCCACACCATATCACCCCCAAACTAATGGTCAGGTAGAGGTGTCAAATAGGGAGATTAAACATATCCTAGAAAAGATGGTTAGGCCCGATAGAAAGGATTGGTCTCTTCGCTTAGATGATGCATTATGGGCTTACCGTACTGCTTTTAAAACACCCATAGGAATGTCTCCCTATCGACTTGTATTCGGAAAAGCTTGTCATTTGCCGGTGGAATTGAAACATCGTGCATTTTGGGCCACAAGGCAATTTAACTTTGATATGAAAAATGCAGGTTCCAATAGGATACTCCAATTAAATGAACTTGAAGAGCTACGCAATGAAGCGTATGAGAGTGTCAAAATTTATAAGGCTCGAACTAAAGCATACCATGATAAATTTATTGCACGAAAAATGTTCGAGCCCAATCAAAAAGTTTGGCTCTTCAATTCTAGGTTGCGTCTGTTTCCTGAAAAACTTCGCTCACGTTGGGACGAACTTTTCATTGTAACTCAGGTATTTCCTCATGGAGCTATAGAACTCAAAAATTCTAAATAGGGGAACACTTTTAAAGTGAACGGTCAGCAATTGAAACCTTACATAGATGGAATTAGTGATGGAGAATTAATTGAATCTGTTGATTTAGTGGATCCAAAACCGCCATAAGACTCAATTCAGTCTGGCTGAAGACATAAAACTTAGCGCTTGTTGGGAGGCAACCCAACGATTTTATTTTTATTTTTTTGCAGCTGCAGGAATTTAGAACAAGAGCCTATTAATCAATGAAGCTATCTTCAACTTCCGAAGCAAAATTATCCCAGGTGCACTCTCTCCTTTTATTTTCTTTGCTTTCTTACTTCATTGAGGACAATGTAGATTAAGTTGGGGGGGAAGGAAATTAATCAAATCCTCGAGTATGGTCAGAAATAATTAGTTTTGTGTATCCAAATTTTATTTTGATTAAGAGTCAATTAGGCATCCTAAACAACGAATGATTAATGGTCAAGATAATTTTAGAGATACTGAGGAATAAATTATTAAGAAAACCTAATGAATGGTAGGGTTTAGACTAGACCAAATTTTAGGAGTGATTCTACAACCCTCTTCTTACTGATCTCAATAAAGAATCTGCTTAATGAGAAATTGGGTGGAAAGGTCGAGGTATGCAAAAATTCTCCTTAAAATTTACTTAAAAAAAAAAAAGAAAAACAACATTGGTTTCCTACTGAGTAACCGGGCCCTTTCGCTTAAGTAAGCATTGTGGTTCACGAAAAAAGGTAGGCAATGTAGAAAAAAAAAAAAAGAACTAAATTGCAAGAAGATAATAAACCTCTTTCCCATTAAGTTAGAGGATTTAAAGAGTAAAGTGGGGAGTTGGTGAAAGAAAAGCTCTTGAAATTTTTTTAGTTAATACTTAGCCACTAATTGGGTCAAATTGATAATCCAATAAAATATCTCTTTAATGGTCTGACCAAGTATCATCTACCTTTTGGGATGTCTAACCTAATTTTTGATTCAAAACTGAGTCGGTACACAATGCTGATATATCTATTTTACTCGAGGACGAGCAAAATTTAAGTTGGGGGGTGTGATAAATACATAATTTAAGTCATTTAAAACAAAAAATTATATTTAATTTATTTTATTTATTAAGAATTTGATGTTTCTTTTTGTGTTTTACTGGAAAGATGATCGTTGATACAAAGAGTTCAATTCTTAGATCAAAAAGACTCAAGTTTGAAGAAATTTGGACTTAAAATAAAATTAAAATAAAAGAAGGATGCATATGGTATTATAAAAAATGATGATACTATGCAAGGAATCCAAAAGGATATAGATGTCATTGTGAAGAAACTTTTGTTTCTTTTTAGAATATAAAAAAAAATGTTTCACGTGAATTCAAAGGCTCTGGGCGCATGTTTCACATGAATTCAAAATAAAAGAAAGTGGCACGCGTGAACGTCCGCGCGTGGACGCGGGACGGGCGCTGATGCGGGACAGGCGCTGACGCGGGCACGGGTGCAGCATCGCGCGGGTGTGGGCGCACGGCAGATGGGTTCACAAAGAATTTTTGATGGCGGTCAAATAAATACTTATTAAGAAAAAAAATTAATATTTAGAAATATTTTGAAAGATTTATATTTTTTTTAGTCCCACATCGGAAAATCATGTAAAACTCCTCCCTCCTAACACCTATAAAAAGACTTTTGTACTCCCATTGGAGGGGGAGCCCAGAAATTCTTCTAGAGCCTTGCATAGAGGAATAGAAAGGGACTACTTCATGAGCAGCTAGGCTCGCAGTCTCGGAAGTGGAGAAGAAATTTTGTAACGACACAGAGATGGTTTATTGTTCTAAACTTTTCTGTATTTCTTTATATGCAATAAAGATTATGCTTTTTATTTAAATTGTCATGAGTTCTTTATTTGCTCCCTTTCATATGCTTTTATTTATGCTTTCTTGTTAGATTAATATTAGGAACAACTTTTACTTTCTGGAGACGCACCGTGATCTACGGATACGGGGCGTGCCGAGGAAAGAAGAGTTGTTTACCTAGTACTTTTCGGAGACGCACCGTGATCTACGGGTACGGAGCGTACCGAGGAAAGACAGGTATTTTTTCTAAGATTAATCACATCTATTTAGTTAAAAAAAGAGATACAACTCTGCTAGTACAAATTAATTCAAAACTTCCAAGCTCTTTATTTTCTAATTACCTCAATTTTAAGATAATTTATTTTTTAAATCAAAAACAACGCTTCTTTCTTTTATCTTGCAATCTCAACTTAGCCCAAAGTCCCTGAGGATACGATCTCGACTCATCCTACATACGTAGTGAGTAGAGTTATTTTTGGTGCTATCAACGACTACGTATCATATATCATACCCATATAATCATGCCATCAATCACTGATACATATATATTGACATAACATACCCATGCTTAAAAATCATATAAACCAATAATAGGATCCCAAAATAGCAAATTCATCAATCACAAATTCAACGATACAAAATCAACGATACAAGACTAACGTTAAAATAGCATATATAATGGTGATCATGTATAGGGATTCTTACCTTTACCAGTGACTGATCCAAGCATAGAAATCAATGAATTTTTTGATTTATAAATTTTAAAAATAAGATATTTCACTCGACATCTTATGCAGACAATCGCATCTTTTCACGATCATGATCAAATATAAAAATAATATATGGAGAAATTACGGATAAATTATCCTAATAATATAAATCCTGGACTTGTCCTAGGATCAACCAAGATTGGGATTTGTCTAAGTATCTGGACCCTCCACTGGTCCATAAGACTTCTAGAGAGAAAATCCATAAAGTGAGAAAATTCTAGAGAAAAAAAAATTTAGAGAGAAAAAGTAGAGAGAGAAAGTGGAGAAAAAATTTTTATATCCTTCAGATGAGGTAATCATGATCGAGATTATTAGAGATCATATCAAGGTGACTCAATATGGATTAACTATGATCAGATACTATAAATTTTGAATAAGGACCGGATTGGGATCCAACCTACTGCACGAATTTCGAAGCGATTTCAGGTCATCTTATTTTCATCTCAAGTTTGTCATAGGATCCATGATGCAATTAGAGAGAGAAAGAGAGAGAGTAGAAAGATCTTAGAGAGAGAAAGTAAAGAGAGAATCTATAGAGAGAAAGTGGAAAGAGAAGGTAGAGAGAGGAGAGAGGAGAGAGGAAAAAAAGAGAGAACTCTCTCTCATTTTTCTCCTTTTCTTTTCTTTTCTTTTCTTTTCTTTCCTTTTCTTTTTCCTTTCTTTTTCTTTTTATTTTTCCTTCTTTTTTCTTTTCTTTTATTTTTCTTCTCTTCTTCTTTTCTTCTTTCTTTCCTCTTCTTTCTTTCCCTGGCCGAACAGAAGAGGGACATGAGAGGGAGGCTTGGTGGCTCATGCTCCAGTGAAGTGCGGTGGCACGGTCGGTGGTCCGACAGTGGCGGCCGATGGCAATGGGGCAAGAGATAGCCGACGGTGAGGTTTGATCGATGTGAAATTTAGAGAAAAATCAAAAAATAGGGGACCGCCCCCTTTTTTTGAATTTCTCTGGTCATTGGCCGATCACCGATGGCCATGACCTTCGGGGAAGATAGGTAGAGAGGTAGGGATCATGACTCATGGGTGCGGCACCATGGGCGACGGCACTGGTGGTCGGAAAAGGGAGAGAGAAGGCTCGACCGAATAGAGCAAAATAAGGTCATGTTATTTTGTAGATTTTTTGACAAGTCCGACAGCTGGTGAGGATGTACGAAGCCATGAAAAGGAGAGAAAGGAAGAGAGGAAGGAGGGTCGGGGCTTACCTTCGACTCTGATGAGGTCTCTGATGAGAATTTGAGATGAACACAATGAGGACATCCATGGCTTCAACAAAAAAAATCAAAAAAATAAGAGGAAAGATCTGGTGCTCGTCGTGGACAGCCTTAGAGGAGAGGAGAGGGGGTTTTTATAGGGCTGAGGGAAGGCCGAATCCTCCCTAGATTCGACTTCCTCTCCGATTTGTTCTCGTGGAAGAAGACTCCCAGCGGGAGTCTTCAATGTTCTTCCTCTTTTTTTTTTCTTGGGCTTTCAAGTTTTGGGCTTGGTCTAGGGCCCAAATGGGTTGGGTATTACATTCTCTCCTCTTAAAATAATTTCATCCTCGAAATTAAGTTACGTTGTTTGAGATATATTCTCAAAAAATATACATTCATCATGTCATTCTCACACTTTCAATAATATCTTACATATTATTTATTTCCTATGATCTTGATTTAACAAAATTATGTGAAATCTCAAATTTATTTTTTTTATATTGATTTCTCAACTTTTTTGAAGAACAGTAATATTTTGGATTTGTATTAATATATCACAGTTATTTGTCCAATACATTCCACTCAGAATTCATAATTGTCTCAAACTACCTATGATAGGAAATAAAGAAAGGCTAAACATCATGTACTCTTTACAATCATCGATTTCTTTCTTCTTTTGACCTTCCAACAAATTTTATATGTAGACTTTCATCTCAAGAAAATCTCAACCTTCTACATCAATTTAAATAATAATGTTAAATCTCAAAAAATGAGATCTATGTCAAAATATTCTAGGTTTGAACTAATAAAAGAACTATCAAGCTGTCAATAATAAACTTGAAATGTCTAGGGTTCTTCTTGATATTATCTACAATGAAATAATCTACTGATAAAAATTATCTGGCTATGATCAGATTATGTCAAAATCTGTAGCATCTTTTAATTATCAATAAAATCTTTCCTTATTTGCAACTAATGTATTCCATAATATCTTTTGATTTAAAGGATTGATATTTTTAATCAATTTAATCCACCATACTTTTGCTGCGTACTCTGATCTTAATTTATCAAATTATATAGGTTTATCAAAAGATATCCTTGTATTAATAGATCAATCAAAGATAAATCCAACCTTTAGATTTCATATAAAACTTAAAGCAAAACTTTAAGTTTCTTTATCTTTACTACCCCTTGAGCATAGTACATCAAAATTAAATCTTGATCCATTTTCTATATTTGAAATTATTGCATAAGCTTCATCACTCCTCAAGAATCCAATATATTTGAAATTAATTGAAGTTAACCTTAGATTTATCTTATATTCATTTAGATAATTTTTAAACTTTTTTTTTTGTAGAGCTCCCTTCATCACAACCCTTAGTATCAATAGATAAATCCATGCAAAATCTAGTCCCTTATATAAGTCATTCAAAATTTTACAATAGCAAGATATCTTAGATCAGCTCAAAAATATAAATTTGATTTGAATAATTAATACACTCAACTATCTTCAACAATCATAAAAAAATTAAGGAATCCAATCCAAAGATGGTAATACAAATTATTAAAGATTTCATCATAACATGTATATCATACTCTAACAAAATTAACTTTTTTATTCAATTTAATAACAATATCAGAACACCTTAGATCCACTTAGAAAAGAAAATTTCTGACTTAAAATTCAACACAACTGAAAAGATCAAGAAATCAAATCCAAATATATTTATTTATTTATTTTGAATAACCAAAGATTTCATTAAGATGTATGTCTCATATTCTTATAATAAAATCCAAGTATATATATATATATATTTTAAATTTAAGTTTCATATATGATCTTCTTACAGGTTCAATGTTTGAAAATATTTCTCTCTCATATAATACAATTTCTTCTTAAATCATATCCTAATTAACTTCCTTTTGATAAGTCTAAAATTTATAATGCTCAGATAATTAACATCGAAATCAAAAAAGTTATCATGATCTTCATCTATATAAGTTTAACATTCTAAAATCATCGAGTATATCCAACGTAATATATCAATACCTCCCACTTCCTTCCAGGATCAACACTTCTCATACTCAGGTCAATCTTACTAATTGGAATATAAGATATAACTAGTGAATTCTATTATAGACATCATATGCTACTTATGTATAAATTTCATCATAGTATTTATTGATTTGAAATCCAAACAATGAATCCTTTCTACTATGTCTATCATGTCCCTAATGATCATAACCTCCAGTTCAAATATCACTAAAATCACAATCTCGAATAATTATAACCTTAAGCTCAAGTACCACTTAAGTCATATTTTCTAGTGATCATAACCTAAACTCTAATATCATTCAATCACATCCTTACTGATCAAAACCTTAAGCTTTGATATTATCTATCATACTCTACTGACCATAATCCTAAAGTTTTGATATCACTTATGTCACAGTCCATAGTGACCTTAAATCTAAGTTCTGATATTATTCTTATACCATTCTGTCACATCCTATTGATCATACACAAAGTTTTGATATCGCTTCACAGTCCCTAATGATCTTAAACCTAAACTCTGATACCATTCTGTCATACTCCGAACCCAATACTCGGGTCGGATATATGATGACCGTACACTCCTTAGGGCAAGCCCTAAAAAATATGCAAGGCCTAAAATAATTCATTACAACCTCAACATCCATAATGTCTAATTTTAATAATAATTAGTAAAACTTGTATAATTATATATTAAATTCTTTCAATCTTCTAATCAGGTATCAATGACATTCTATTTATGCATCCATCCATTCGCAAATCTATACCATTGCCACTCATAAGCATCCTGTAACTCTGAGAAGAAAAAGAGAAATGGAGGAGTGTGAGCTTTACAGCTCAGTAAGAATTTCACATATCACATCAGTATAATAATATAATCTAAAAATAAAGATAAGTAATAAAATATAAAATTTTGTTGCCCAGATATGAAGCCCAAGAGGGGGGGTGAATTGGATCTTTTTAAAATTTTTGTGATTAGTACACCAACTAATGTGCTAAACTTGTTGAGTGCAGTGAGTTGATTAGCTAAAAAAATAAGATTAACTATAAATGACAAGTAATCAAATATAAGGCACTAAGAATAAATAAAGAGATGCAAGTGCAACAAATACAAGAGATTTATTGTGATTTGGTACTAACTTTGCACCTACATCCACTCTCCAAGTCCCTACTTGGGAATTCATTCCACTAAAAAGGATTTCAAGATACAACATGTTGGACAATCCCGACCCTTGCTATCCAAGCAAGAAACACTTATTTCTCAGGTACAAGCCAACCCACTAACCCTTCAATTTCAGGTTCGGATCAACCTTTCTGAGTTTTGAAATCTTTCAAAACTCAAAACTCAAAATACAACAGCAAGTTAACAGTATATAGAAAGTTCAGCACAACAGTTTTTTAAGTGAGCACAATAAATACAATAAAAATACAATACTTAAGGAGAAGAAGTCTTTGCTGAACACCCTCAATTGATTGGCACACTTGAATGCAGTTGGAGAGTGGTTGGTGAGCTGATTGAATGCTTCTTTCCTCTCTTTTAGGGATTTTCTTTACTTTCACGAGTGTGAGCTTGTATGCATAAAACTTAGTTGATTTTTCTCCTCTAGAGAGCATTTATAGCCTTTATTTAGATTTGAGAGTGTCTTAGTGTCGGTTAAGAGCCATTGAAGAGTATTTAATGCACATTAAATACACCAAAAATAGATCGAAAACTAGCCATTATGAAGCTCGTCCAGAATGGGATGTCCCATGCGATGCATCACTGGCAATGGAACGTCCCATAGGATGCCTCATTTGGTCAGATAGAAAATAGACTCTCTATTTTAGTTTTAGGATCTTAGGAGTCGATCCACATGGGTCGTCCCATTGCATGCCACAAACCAAAGTAGTACGTGTCGGCTACCCAATAAAAGGAGATGACCCAGATGGGTCGCCTCATTTTGTTCCAACCTAATTTTTCATACATTTAACATCTGAAACTTATCAGAATACTATCAAATACTCTTAAATAAATTTAAGTCAATTCATCAATATTTTGGACTATCTAAAAATCATAAAAATATTTTTTAAAAATAAAAAACTCATTAGTAGTCTCCACAAATAATTTGTGATCATCAAAATCAATTTTTGATGCAACAATCTCTCTCTTTTTGATGATGACAAAATATTTGAGTGTACAAAAGAAAGATCCATAAAGCTTAAGGGATTGAGTTTGTGAAGCAGTTATAGGAACATACCAAAGATTAAGCATAGAATATTATGAGACACATATTTTTAGCAAATTGTAATGTTTTAAATCATTTTGCTGAAAATTATTTATGAAGGTATTAGAATTTTTCAAAAATTATTTTTAATTAAAAAAATTCACTCTATTATTATATGAAAAAGGTGAAAGTAATCATTTTGACCATTTTGAAAAAAAAAATTCTTCCCCTTTCTAATATAAAAAGTAGTCAAGTTGTAAAATTTTTCTTACATTTGTTATCAGAGCAAAAATGATTCATAAAAAAATTCTTTTTCTCTTCCTTGTTTTTAGTATCAGAGCAATATGTGCATAAAAAGAATCTTTCATTCTCTTTTTCTTATTTTGGCATCAAGACAAGGATGAAAATATTAGAGCAAGAATCAAAAGAGGATGCATTAGAGTATTTTGCAAAATCAAAAATAGATGTATCAGAGCATTTTGGTATCAAGGCAAAAATGAAAGTATCAAAGCACAAAAAAGAAATAGATATATCAGAATATTTTTCAAAAAGTATCAAAATGGAAGTAAAGATAGACGTATCAGCACAAGAAATGGACATATCAGAGCAAAATTCTGTATTAGAATAAAATTTAAAAAAAATCATAAAAAATTTAAGATAGACTACCTTCTCCTCCTTTTTGACATCATAAAAAATAGACTAGAGAGAGTAAGATTTTTAATGAGTTATGGTGGTACATCAGGTATCAGAGTAATAGTATATTAATTCAAATGTAATAGTCATTCATTCATTCACATATAAACAGAAGTCGGTCATACAAAGTGATGATAATGGATAACCTCATACATTAATTACAATAAAAAGAGAGGTTACAAGAGCCAAGTACATTCATTCATAGTACATATCTATGATACCAATATAGTGTTCTCATACATTTAACAAAACAACAAAATATGACAACTAAGTAGTATGAGACCTAAAAGGACTAGTACAAATGATCAGTTCAGTGAGAATGGGCATAGAGCTCAAGATCAAGATAACTGAAATATAATCAACCTCAACCTCGACTGAAAGGACTCTGGTTTGAGTGGAAGATGTTGGGGGACGGAATACAATAGGCTGAACAAAAGCAGGCTCATTGGATGTGGAGGGTCTAGACTGGAGCTGAGTCCTAATGGCATCTAGCTAGGACAAGACCCCCCTCACTGAAACTCCAAGCCCATCAAGATCAGAAGAGACGAAGTCTCTCGAGTCTCTTATATCTACTTGGATCAGCTCCAGATGGAATGAAGCAGGCTGTGAAGTCTCTCTACCTCTCAAGTCAAATCAGCCAACTGAGGTGAAGAGGTGCTCGATGTGCTTGCTTCGTTGATAGAGAATTCAATATTAGTCTATCTCCCTCTCAATGTCAAAGATCCTACCACTGAACCTAAGTAGAAAACTCTCTACACTCTCCAGTCTAGTGCTTAGGTCAGATAAAAGCTGTATCAGTGAGAAAATGTATGGCACGACTGAAAGATCTGAGGAAGAGCCAGAAAAAGAACTCGACTAAGATGGATGATACTGCTGCTACTGCACCTGCTGAAGGATCTGCAGTTGATACTACTGAAACTGATGGAGCTGCTGAAGGACCTGCTCTTGAAACTGCTACTACTGGACAGATAGAATACCTGCAACTTGCTCAGCCAACAATCCCATCTCATCCTCCTCCATACTAAAAGATGGCACGGTACAGCTCGAAGATGGGGGTACACTAACTGAGGGTCCTGCCTCAGACTTCGATACTAAGTGATCATCAGGGCTCTACCTAGACACAGGTGGTGAAGAGGGATCCTCCCCCTCAGCATGCTCCTCCTCCTCATCCTCCTTCTCGGCTGCAGCTCCTCGACCTCTGGTCTCATGACCATCCACTTTGATAAATCTTATGCATCGAAGGGAGTGGTTGTTGTAGGTGTCAATGTTCGATAATCTACAGATAACCTCCCTATCAAAGCTTACTCCAGACTCCCTAAATATCACAGTAAGAGCCATACCATAGGGCAAGGGAGCCTTGGATCTATTCAAGGCCTCCCTCATGGTATCAATTAATAGGAATGGCAGATTTAGTAGAGACTCAGAGACTACATGATGCATCAAACAGATATCTCGACCAGTCATCAAATCATATCTTTCCCCTCTGGGGAAGAAGATCTTGGAAATCATGTGGTGGAGCAATCTCATCTCCACACTTAAATCCTTAGCTTCAATTTTCTTAAACCCCTCCACATTCCCTCTTCTTAAGATGGTCATAAGCCCGATTTCTTTCCTTAGAAGCTCATCTAGGTAACTATCTTTATAGGGCATCTGAAGAAGTCTACCCAGTCTAGGAGCATTTAGTATAATTTGGACACCCTTTACAATTGACCTTAGACTCCATCAGTGAAAACTAGATTAGAATAAAACTCCTTGACAAGATCAATGTATACGGGCTCGGACAAACAACAGAAAAATCTCCATCCTTGTTTAATTAATTTTTCATCAATAAAAAATTCATCACTTCTCAAGAAATAAAAATCAACATTCCTTCCTAGGGGTACCTTTCTTGCAGATAGAGGAATCTTACTTGGAATTGTCAGAGGAGAGGCTTGAACTGAAACTTGAGCAAACTTCTTCCTTCATTCTTCAGCCTTCAAGGATCACACTGACTTTCTTCTCTGTGGCAACCGCATTTTGGGGGCCATTATCCCAAAGAGAGTAGGAGAACCTGTCAAGAGAATAGAGAAGGGTGAAGGATGGATGGAAATGAAGAGAAGTAAGGGATTTTGAGGTGATTGTCTCAAATTTTGGAGATTAGGGCTTACGATTTTGATGGAGAGCAATAAGGAGAGGGTTTTGATCAAAGATATATCGAGAGGATGTATTTACCCTAGATTTTGAGATAGAAATCAAAGATTTTTGGATGGTTAAGGGTATGGATTTAGGAGATTATGGCCGATGGAGTGCTTGGAGAAGGATTTCGATTGGGGATGAAAAGAGGAGGAAAAAGCATAGCAAATGAGTTGCCCCACTTAGATTTTAAGAGAAGAATTTAAACAAGTTGGCTCACACAAAATCCATTTGCTCGAACAATTGGGATGCCCCAGTGTCGTCCCAACTAGGAAAAAATCAAGCGATGAAAGAATAATTCAAAAATAAAGAAAAAATTAAAAAAAAATAAAAAGACTTGTATCGATTTGAGATGATTATGTAGAGTTCAAATAAATTTTGGTATGATTTTTTGATGGATAATTTCAACGAAAAAAAATCTAAGATCATATCTGAATAATATTGATGATTTTTTTAAATGACTTGAAATAATCTGAAAAAAAAAAAGATAGATGCCTTCCAAAATTAGGATGATGAAGTCAAGAGATTTTAGATAAATTTTGAGAGTAAAAATATGATTAGTGATCAAGCAGAATGATCTAAAATGCCTAATTCTCTTTTACTTTTATAAAATTTATTTTTATTTAATACTTTGGTAAAAATGTTAGCTAATTACTTTTCAGTATTAATGTATTCAAGTGCTACATCATTATTTTGAATATGTTCTCTTATAAAGTGATGTCTAATTTCAATATATTTTGATCTGGAGTGTTGGATTAAATTTTTGATCAAATTAATGGCACTAATGTTATCACATCTTATGAAAATATTTTTAAGTTCAATTTCAAAATCTATGAGCTATTGCTTAATCCATAAGATTTGAGCACAGTAATTTTTGATTGCAATATACTCGACCTTGGCCATAGACAGTGTCATCGAATTTTACTTCTTGCTAAACTAAGAGATTAAGTTCACTCTTAAAAATTGATAAGTTTCACTAGTACTTTTTCTATCTAACCTACATCCAGTAAAATTTGCATCTGAGTAACTTATTAAATCCATAGAAGATTGCTTAGAGAATCAAAGTCCTAGGTTTTATATTCCTTTTAAGTATTTAAAAAAAATTTTAATAGGATTTAAGTGAGATTTCTTAGGATTTAACTGAAATCTAGCATACATACATACACTAAATATTATATCAGGTCTACTGATAGTAAGATATAATAAAGAGCCTATTATGCTTCTATAAAGCTTTGAATCAATATTCTTGTCATGTTCATCTTTATCTAATTTACAGGAAGGGATCATAGGAGTACCTACACTTTTAGAGCTCTCCATTCTAAATTTCTTTAATAGTTCTCTTGTGTACTTACTTTGGGTGATGGAGATCCCTTCCTTCATCTGCTTGATCTAGAGTCTGAGGAAGAAAGTGAGTTCTTCCATCATGTTCATCTTGAACTCCCCCTGCATGAGGTTGGTAAATTTTTGACACAAAGCTTCATTAGTAGATCCAAATATAATATCATCAACATATATTTGTATAACTAGAATTTCTTCATCTTTTCTTTTTATAAAGAGAGTTGTATCTACTTTTCCTCTTGAAAATCTATTTTTTAGTAAAAACTTAATCTTTCGTACCAAGCCCTAGGAGCTTATTTTAAACCATACAATACTTTGTTTAACTTAAATACATGATCTGGATATTTATGATTTTCAAAGCCTAGAGGTTGCTCTACATAAACTTCTTCAACGATATAACGATTTAGAAAAATATTTTTAACATCCATTTAAAATAATTTAAAGTTTATAAAATATGCATAAGCAAGTAGCATTCTTATGGCTTCTAGTCTAGCAACAGGTACAAATATTTCATCAAAATCAATTCCTTCTTGTTGATTATATCCTTTAGCAACTAATCTTGCTTTATTTTGATTACATTACCAACTTCATCAAATTTATTCTTATATACCCATTTTGTTTCGATTATTGGATGATTTTTAGGTCTAGCAACAAGAGTCCATACATTGTTTCTTTCAAATTGATTTAGCTCTTCTTGCATGGCAATCATCCAGTTATAGTCTTTTTTAGCTTCATCTATTGTTTTAGGTTCTAGGTGTGAAACAAAAGCTACATAATTACATATATCTCTAAGAGGGGATCTAGTTCTTACCCCTTATGCCGGATCATCAATGATTAATTTTTTAGGGTGATTATGGACATACCTCTATTTTCTTGGAAGATTACTTGTATCTTGAGGTTGTTCTTGAATATTTTGATCATTGATGCTTTCATCCTTATTGTTGGGTGGATGTCTGGCCAGGACACCACCTTCCAAGATCTTTTCAGTACCACGCGATGCAGTAGGAAGAAAGAAAAAAAAAAAAAAAATAATCAAAATACGTGGATCAGCCATAAAAGGGCTCGCCTCCACGGGGCATGCAAACTTCACTATGAAAAAAAAAAATTACAAGAGGAAACCTCACCCTCAACCCTTGTACACCCAATTCTCTCTCACCTGATGTTCCCCTCACAAAAGCTCTCTCTCTCTTGAAGACCCCCCTGAACCCCTGAAGTGCTTGGCGACTGCTGTCCAGGAGCCTCCTACTCCTTCTCTCTCAGCACTCTCGCCTCTTTCTCTTTAATCGGGTTCGTACGGCTCCGTACGATGCAAAAAATCGAACCCCCTTCAACTGTTTGTTCGTCACAGGCCATTTTAAAGGCTTAAACGTGGTTTAAAACCTAATTAGATTAGGTTTAGGTCTCCTAAACAAGCCAAATCAACCTCCTGAACTGTTGGATCGTCACCGCAATCTCCCTGGGCCATCCGATCGTGATCGGTCCATGGAATAGTGCCGTGGACCGCGTGAAACGCGTGGGAAATGCCCACACGGTCCACAGGCCCCGCTGTGGACCGCCCGATCCACGGTGGACCAGGGCAAAGGGGCCAGCAGGGCCGGCTGGGCTGGGCCGGCCTGCTCCCGCACGTGGGCCCGCACGCACCCGGTTGGGCCGTGCGCCCGCCTGGGCCGCCCGCCCGCCTGGGCCGCGGGCCTGGGTTACGCGTCTCGTGCGGGCCTGGGTCGCACGTCCCGTGCAGGCCTGGGTCGTGCACCCGTGCGCTGCCACCTGCGGCCGGGCCGCTGCCACCCACCGTCGGTCATCGGTTGTCCTCCGCCGCTTCAAATGTCGTGCCGACTTCAAAAAGCTCGTTTCGAGTGATCTTGGTCTCGTTGGACTCCATTTTTCATCGCGAACCTCACTGTGGGCTCAATATGGGCTGAATCTCGAGGTGTCAAATCCTAACAATCTCCACCTCGACTCGATATTCGGTCTCTTCTAAACTCCGAGAGCTTCTGGATCTCCTCGCCCCCATGCCCTGAGGCAATCGCCTGCTGATCATGGATGGGCAAACATGAGAGTCGAGCCAGGCTGCTCGATCCCATCTCCGTCGTATGCTGTGCTCTTCCTGACCAGAGACCTGCTCGGGGCATCGTCCTGCGGCAATAGGAATCTTACCTTGCGACGTCGCCTCTCGTCCTCCCGAGTCTCCTGTCTCGTGCCCGATCTGCCTCCTGGAGCTCCACCTCGCTCTGAGCTCCACCTGACTCCCGAGGCTCCACCTCGCACTGGGCTCCCTGCCAGGTAATAATATCCTCTGCTCCTCTTCTTCTCCTCCAGCACAATCCTATCACCGCGTAGCACTCTCAGGATTCCTCCACCAGCTACCGTCCTGTAGTCTCTCGAATCCAGTTTGCTAAGTGAGATAAGATTTCGCCTGAAATCGGGTATGTATCGGACCTCCCCCAATCTTCTCACTGCACCATCATGTGTCCTCCAGCTGACCGTCCCAATGCCTCTGATCGCACAGCTCGATCCATCCGACAGATATACAGTGCCCTCACTGTTCTCCAGGGAGTCAAACTGCTCCTCTCTGCAACATACATGATAGGGACATGCAGAATCTAATATCCACTGCTGGGAAGAAGTAGATACCTCGTCAGATATCTCCAGGACATCTCCATCTGAATCACTACCGGCTGTCGCTACAGCAGCCACCGTCCGATTTTTCAGTTGAGGGCAATCTCTGGCTAGATGCCCCAACTCCTCACATCGGTAACACCTGATTTTGCTCAAGTCCCTCCTAGACTTGGACCGCCCTCGTTGCGATCTCCTGTCACTTCGTCTACCACCTCCTGCTCCTCCAGAAGCAACCAAAGCTGAGCTACCGCCACCTGAGCTCGAAGCTGGGTTCTCCCTCCTGAGAACCTCGTTCTGGAGTATCGCCGCGGTGACCTCGTCCATCTTGATAGTGCTCTTCCCCACTAGAAGAGTAGTCACCAAGGACTCGTACGAAGGAAGAAGCGACGTCAGCAAAACCAGCGCCCTAGTCTTCTCCTCAATGTTCTCACCAACGCTGAGGAGGTCGGTGAGGATCTTCTAGAAGTGGCTCAAATACTCCTGCACGCTCTGTCCCTCAGTCATCCGCAGTTGGTAAAACTGCCTCCAGAGGAAAAGTATGTTGGTGAGAGACTTCGCCATGTACAACTCCTCGAGCTTCGACCACAGTATCATCAGGGAAGTCTCGCTCAGCACATGGATCACCACCTCATCCGTCAGGTACATGCGGATGGTACTCACCGCCTGCATCTGTAGCCGTTTCCAATCCCGCACCTCCATGGTGGTCGGCTTCTCATCGCACAAGAGAGCATCGATCAACCCCTGTTGGATGAGCACGTCCTTCACCTTTGCCTGCCACAAGGAGAAATTGCTCTTACCATCGAACTTGTTGATCTCCATCTTGATTGTTCCTGTTTTCTCCATCTTCAGTCTTGCTCACCACCACTGCAATCTGCATCCTTGTACCGCCTTGCTCTGATACCACTTGTTGGGTGGATGTCTGGCCAGGACACCACCTTCCAAGATCTTTTCAGTACCACGCAATGCAGTAGGAAGAAAGAAGAAACAAAATAAAAAAAAAAATAATCAAAATACGTGGATCAGCCACAAAAGGGCTCGCCTCCATGGGGCATGCAAACTTCACTATGAAAAAAAAAATTTACAAGAGGAGACCTCACCCTCAACCCTTGTACACCCAATTCTCTCTCACCTGAAGTTTTCCTCATAAAAGCTCTCTCTCTATTGAAGACCCCCCTGAACCCCTGAAGTACCTAGCGACCGCTGTCCAAGAGCCTCCTGCTCCTTCTCTCTCAGCGCTCTCACCTCTTTCTCTTCAATCGGGTCGTACGGCTCCGTACGATGCGAAAAACCGAACCCCCTTCAACTGTTTGTTCATCACAGGCCTTTTTAAAGGCTTAAACATGGTTTAAAACCTAATTAGATTAGGTTTAGGTCACCTAAACAAGCCAAATCAACCTCCTGAACCATCAGATCGTCACCGCAATCTCCCTAGGCCGTCCGATCACGATCGGTCTACAGAATAGTACCGTGGACCGCATGAAATGCGTGGGAAACACCCACGCGGTTTACAGGCCCCGCCGTGGACCGCCCGATCCACAATGGACTGGGGCAAAGGGGCCAGCAGGGCCGGCTGGGCTGGGCCGGCCCGCTCCCTCACGCGGGCCTGCGCGCGCCTGGGCCGCGCGGTCAGCTGGGCCGCACGCCCGACTGGGCCGCCCGCCTGCCTGGGCCGCGGGCCTGGGTCACGCATCCCGCACGGGCCTGGGTCGCACGTCCCGTGGGGGCCTGGGTCGCACGTCCCGTGCGCCGCCGCTTGCGGCCGCGCCGCTGCCGCCCGCCGTCGGTCGCCGGCGGTCCTTCGCCGCCTCGAATGTCATGCCGACTTCAAAAAGCTCGTATCTCCTCCATCCGAGCTCCGTTTCGGGTGATCTTGATCTCGTTGGACTCCATTTTTCACCGCGAACCTCATTGTGGGCTCAATGTGGGCTGAATCTTGAGGCATCAAATTTTAATATTTATATTTTTCTTCTAACTTTTCTTTGTTTCGCTTATTTGAGTTGTTGATGGTGAGCTCTTTCATTTCATCTTCTATGATACCTGCATCACAGCACTCTCTCTCTTTCTTGATGGAAGATCATTAGTTTCATTAAAAACTATATGAATTGACTCGTCCACTACTAGTATTCTTTTGTTAAATACTGTAAAAGCTTTGCTAGAAGTGGAATAGCCAAGAAAGATAGCTTCATCAGATTTAGCATCAAATTTACCTAAGCTATCTTTGCCGTTATTTAAAATAAAACAGTGGTAACCAAAAATATAAAAATATCATATGTTAGGTTTTCTACCTTTCCATAATTCATAAGGTATTTTTTTAAATATTGATCTTATTAAAGCATGATTTAAGATGTAACATGCAGTGCTGATTGCTTCTATCCAAAAGTACTTTGGAAGCTTGCTCTCACATAGTATGGTACGAGCTATTTTTTCAAAGGTCCTGTTGGTGCAAAAATCCACCTGCATCGGAGAAGCTGGAGTCGAGAGAGTCACGGTCGCCGTCGGGACCTGCCAAGGAAGTCTAAACCGGAGTTGGGGTTGCTCCGGCAAGACCCTCCGACGCTCAAGTCAGTTCTCTGCCTCAACAAGAATGGAGTGCTCGAACAAAAATTTTAGCAGAGTTTTGGGATAGAAAGTAGAGCTTAGAGAATAACGTATCTAGGGTCGCCCTTTTTATAGGTGGAGGGTGCAATAGACTGATGGCGACGTGTGTAACCGTCTGTCAGTGGGCCGTTCGGAGCTAGGAGAAATCTGTTACGAAGAGTAGTGGAGTGGAATCATGGCCATTACTGTGGCCTACCATGTGGAGCCTGTTGTGGGGAGTGTTGCGACGTCTGTTGTCGTGACTTGCCAAAGGGTGGAGAGGCCGCACAATATCCGTCACAGGAAGTGGAGCAGAGTCGTGGCCATTACTGCGGCCTGCCAGAGAGTGATAGAGCCGTGCGGAATTCATCGCAGGAAGTGGAGCAGAGTCGTGGCCGTTACTCAGACCTACCAGGGAATGATGGAGCCACGCAGAATCCGTCGCAGGAAGTGGAGCAGAGTCATGGCCATTACTCAGGCTTGTCGGCCGAAGTTCGGTTGAGGTGCCTGGCGAAGAGGGGTAGCTATCCACCTAAGGGGAGCTCGAATATCGCAAATCCTGTGGGGTGCCTTGGGCGTGAGGGCTACAGGCGAGGATCACTTGTCGCAGGAGCTCGAAGTCCGGCCCTTGCAGGAGTCCGGGCAAAATCTGCCTGCAGTCGAGGTCGGGGATGAAGTCTGGCTCCCGTAGGAGTCCAGACGAAGTCTTCCTACAGTCGAGGTCGGGGATGAAGTCCGGCTCTCGTAGGAGTCCGGACGAAGTCTTCCTGCAGTCGAGGTCGGGGATGAAGTCCGGCTCCCATAGGAGTCCGGACGAAGTCTTCCTGCAGTCGAGGTCGGGGACGAAGTCTGGCTCCCGTAGGAGTCCGGACGAAGTCTTCCTGCAGTCAAGATCGGGGACGAAGTCCGGCTCCCGTAGGAGTCCGGACGAAGTCTTCCTGTAGTCAAAGTCGGGGACGGAGTCTGACTCCCATAGGAGCCCGACTCTCGTAGGAGTCTGGATGAAGTCTACCTGCAATTAAAGTTGGGGACGAAGTCCGGCTCCCGTAGGAGTCCGGACAAAATCTAGAAGGTGGTCGATTATCGTGGAAACTTGGGTGGAGTCTGTCTGTCGTGAAGAATTCGATCGAGGCTGGTGGGGGCTTATTCGTTGGCAAAACTTGGGAGTGTTGCGGAGGCACGACCGCCAGAGAGGTTCGGAGTGATGTCGTCGAAAGTCGGGAGCCGGTAGAATCTCCGAAGGGTCACTCCTGTCACGAACTTCAGCTGGGGGGGTATTTTATACCCAACACCAGTCCCCCTACTTCTGAGTCCGGATTTTGAATGAAGTATAGAGAAGTTTTCACAGCCAAAGTTATCCCCTTGAATCCTGTTCACGATCACCCTCAGATATTCTGGCGTTTAATGCACGCGTGCTGGAGTCTTTTCGAATCGGGGCGATCCGAAGGGACCTTTCGAAATTTCTGCTGGTGCGTTGGCCCAGGTACGATGCAGTAATGGCTCTATCAGCTGTCAGCCACTTTTAGCCGCCTGCGGTGGCGAGTGGGACACATGGCGAGCATGGGCGGCCTAGAGAGATCCGCGATCATTATAGCACCGGATCTCAGGGTCTATTTAAACCCGTCTTTTCGCCTTCAGGAGTCTCATTCTGCCTGAGAGTTCTGTCGGTGTCTGCCCTCTCTCCGAGAGCTCTGACCCTCTTTAGCGTCCACCTTGGCCCTAAGCATTCTTTGAGTCATCCCTGTCCTCGCCCCTCTGCATCCTTCAGAGCGATTTAGGTTAGTCCCGAAACTTTCGTTTCTCTTCTCGCCATCTAGGTGCCCTTTCTCCTCCATTTTTCTTCTGCCGCATTCCTCTGGCTTGGTCCCCCACAACCCTTTCGCCTCTTGTCCCGCCTGATTTCTTCAGGATCTTTAGGGTCTTTGTTTGAAATGTCCTCCAGCACCTCCGCCTCTAGTGGTTCTAGGAGTTTGTCTGCCTCAGCCCCCCAGAACCCCCACACTGTAGACGAACCCACATCTAGGGCCGGGCCTCGCCTGATTTTTGCATCGGGTATCATTCCCTGTTCCCTGACTCCGGATGAACTTTTACTGATAAGGGTTCAGTATGGAGTTCCTTCGAAGTACGATCTGGAGCTTCCTGGTCCCGCCGACCGGGCTAGAACCCCTCCACTTGGCCGTTTCTGCTTGTATCAGGAGGCCTTCCGCGTCGGACTCTGGTTTTCGCTTCCGCCCTTCGTCGTCGCCCTTTTCCATTTTTTAGATATTTCTTTAGCTTCGGTTGCACCGAATTCCTTTAGGTTTTTGATAGGGTTCCTCTCCCTTTGCCATGTAGTCGAAGTTCAGCCATCTCTTTCTTTGTTTAGGTATTTTTACACCTTCAAGCGCCACCCCTCGGCGAAGGACTGGTGGTATTTCTCCCCCAGTTTGGCAAGAAGGAGTTGCTGAAAGGTGCTCCCTCTTCGATCCACAACTGGAAGGAGAAGTACCTCTTCGTCCAATGCCCAACCTTGAGGCTGGGACTGCCCCCTTGGGGCTCCCTAAGGGACTCTGCCTGCAGGGCTCCCAGCTTGGGGGAGGATGACCTTCAGGCCGCCCGAAAACTTCTTAGTTACTCAACTCCTTCCCTCCCTAACCTTCTGAGGGAGTAGTTTTTGTTCAACATCGGCTTGAGCCCCCTGGACCCTGCGAGTATTCCATCTTTTCCTTCCTTTTCTTTTCTCCCGCTCTTCTTCTCTCTCTCTCTTTTTTTCCTTCTTTTTTCTCTCTTTTTTTTTACTGATCTCTTTTTCTCTCTCCTTTTTTTTTTTTTTTATAAAAATGGATGCCGAAGCAGCACGGATGCTCGCCAGGGGCCTCAAGGCTCACAAAAGGAAAGGCACCGCGGCCTCGGGATCGGCAAAGAAGGCCAGAACGGAGGAGACGAGCTTGGCCACGCCTACCCAGGTGGCCCTCGTGATCGACGTTCCTTCAGATGTCGAACCTCCGGCTCCCCGAGCCCCTTCCAGAAGTCCCCCCGCTGAGGCTCCCGCTTCGAGGGTCCGCTTCGAGGAGGTGCTAGGGGTTGAGAGGGGGAGGAGAAGGAAGTCGGTGGCCCGCAGGGTGAGTAGCCGCCGAGCCGCCATCGAAGAGTCCCTCGGTTCCGAAGGAGAGACGGGGGAGAATCCCTTTAATGACAGGGACATGATAAAGCGACTGATCGACGGCTGCATCCTGCCCGAAGTCATCCAGAGGATTGATCGTGCCGATCCCGAACAGCGGGTTTGGGACTCCCTAGGCTCCTTTCTCGAGGTAAACAGATTCACCTTCCCCCTTCTCCTCGCTCCTTTGTTTTATTAATTCTCAACCTTCGTTCTGACCTCCTAGCCGCTCTTGCAGATCGGGCACCAGCTCTTTGCCAATATCAAGGCGACAAACCGGGCGAGGAGGGATGCCATCCAGGCGGAGGAGAGTCGTCGGGTCGAAGTTGCTCGCCTCAAAGAAAAGGCAGCCGAGGTAGCCACCCTCCAAGAGGCCCTGGAGAAAGAAAGACAGGCCTTGGAGAAAGAAAAGCAGACTTCGGAGGAGACGGTGAGGAAGGCGGAGGCCGAGGTCGTAAATTTGGTGGAGCAGATCCCGGTCCTGATCTCGAAGGCCAGGGTTCCAGTGGTGGAGGAGTTCAAGGCCTCTGCGGAGATAAGAGACTTGAACGTCAAGTTCGGCCAAGAAGCATTCATCAAAAAATTCGAGCTCTGCCAGGAGAAGGTGGTCAGAAAATTTTTTGAGCTCGATCTCAGCTTCTTAGATGAGGCATCTGAAGACGAAGCCGAGCCCTCTCCCTCTGCCACTGCCACCGCAGCACCCCTTCCAAGAACACCGAGCTCCCCGACTCCTACTTCAGAGGTCTGAGACCTCTGACTTTGTATTTTTCTTTTATTGTAATTTTTCTGTTCCCTCTTGTCTTTAAGAAACACTCAATCAATAAAATTGGATTTCTCCTTTTGGAGGGCTTCTCCACTCGGCTCCCCCCCATTTTTTTTTGTTTTGCTTTATGCCATGAGATGCGCCTTGACGCTTTTGTCTCCCGATGGCAGTGTCCTGCCGAAGCACTTCTCCTGCCACAGAGGATTCCGCTGAAGTCCACGATCCAACATCTGAAGAAGAAAGTTCATAGTTTAACAAAAAGGTCGAAGAAAATGGGTGGCGAGCTTCGCAGACTGAGGGAGAGCCACTCTGAAGCCACCACGGAGGCCACCCGCTTTCGAAACCTCCACGTGAAGGAGATCATGGAGTACAGTCGGAGAAAAGTGAACTTCGAGAAAGAGCTCAAGGAACACCAGAAGCATGCCAGCGATCGATCTTGGGCTCAAGCTGCCAAGATCAGTTCTCTCAGAGTGGAGCTGTTGGCTGCACAGGAGAGGATTAGCCAGTTGGAAGAAAGCTCGTCTCGGCTCCCGCTCGGGCCGACTGCGACCGAGAATGGTCGAAGAAGTTCTCTGACCTTTAGCAACAGCTCCAGGATGCCGAGGCGAGCTATGACGCGTATCGGGCCGGCTGGTGCAGGAAGGTGGACGAATACAGGGGGAAGTTCAGGATGGCGACCGATGAGGTTGCCCGCCTTCAAAGGCAGCTAGCTGAAGGGGCTCAGTTTGCTTCCGTTCGGGATTCCGACGAACTCCAGTCCCTGAGAAGAACCGTAGAAGAGCTATTTGTCGCCCTTGGAGAGGGGAAGGCCGAACTGCAGCAATTGAAGATCCAGCTGGTATACGAGCAGCGGGCAGTCAAGGATGCAGAGGCAGAATCTGAGGTCCTGAGAAAAAGACGCCGAGAGGCGGAGAATGAAGGCCAGCGGCTTCATCGGAGATATATGGAAATGCTAATGAGAGAGAAGGAATTGGAAGGAGAAGTTGAGAGCTTAAGGCACTCCCTGATGAGGGTCGAAGCCGAAAGTTCGAAGTCAGAGGAAGCCGAGCCCCCTTAGGGCTCTTTTTGTCCTTCGTCCCTCTAAGTGTCTCTTTTTGCCACTTGTCTGTTTGTTGTCGCCGTTGTTGTTGTCGTTGTTGTTGTTTTTTGTTTTTGTTGTTGTTTTTTTTTTTTCGATCTTCCAGGCTCTGTAATGCACATTTTGCTAATGAAATGAAAAGGTCTTTGTTACCTTACCCACACGTCGTGTTGAATTATCATGCGCCGGACTTCTTTCATTTTTGTCCCGTGCGATGTCGATGTTATTCGAAGGTTCCTTGTTCATCTTTGTATTAGGTCATCATTACCGAGTTTCTTATGCTTTTGATTGGTTCGGCGTCGATGCCGCTCGGAGGTTCCTAGCCATCGTCGTTTTGATTTGCCTTTTGTTCGCGACCATAGATCTTACTTTCTCTTCCTCCCTCTTTATAGAGACGAGGTCTTTTGTGCTTTTAGTGTAGTTCGGCCTTCATTTTTCATTGGGATAGTCCACCGTTGTTCCTTCACATTTCCCTCCTTCTCTCCCCTTTTTTTCTTTTTTTTAGGCAAGGGTTCTCCCTAGCTTTTTACGGAGTCACGGTAGCGTAGAAGGGTCACCGAGAAGGTTTTTTTCTTTCTTGCCGGGTCTCGACCGGCCGGACCTTAATTGGTGTCGAGACGAGGTCCTTCCCCTATTTCTGATGTGATCGGTTTCAGCTCAGGTTAGGATGAGATTCTCCTTCTGTTCCTAATTGGGCTGCGGGGGCTCATATGGGCACTGTACGGCCTCTCCTCCCATCCGATCTAAGGATAACCGGGCCTTCGACTTTGCTCATGTTAGGGTGAGGTTCTCCTCCTGTCCCTAGCATGACTGTGGGGGCGCGTATGGGCACTGCATGGCCTCTCCCCCCATCCGGTCTACAAATAATCGGGCCTTCGATTTCGCTCAAGTTAGGGCGAGGTTCTCCTCCTATCCCTAACAGGACCGTGTAGGCACATATGGGCGTTGCAGGGCCTCTCTCCCCATCCGGTCTAAGGAGAATCGGGCCTTCAACTTTGCTCATGTTAGGGCGAGGTTCTCCTCCTATTCCTAACATGGCCGTGGGGGTGCATGTGGGTGCTATATGGCCTCTCCCCCCATCCGGTCTAAGGAGAACCAGACCTTCGACCTTGCTTATGTTAGGGCGAGGTTCTCCTTCTGTCCCTAACATGGCTGTGGGGGCGCATGTGGGTGCTGTATGGCCTCTCCCCCCATCCGGTCTATAGATAACTGAGCCTTCGACCTTGTGATTAACAGCCACATTGGGGTTTGTTTTTATTATCCGAAGGGGTCATCCCCTGTCGTTTCAAGTCCATATAAAAAAAGAAAAGGGAAAGATGTGCAAATCTGAAAGGAATCTTAATTCAAAGCGGGGTCGTTTGTAATACGTTTACAAGTTTTCAAATCCCAAGGCCGTAGAAGTTCTGCTTCCTGCCACGATCCCCTAGAGATGGAGTTGATGATCCCAATTGGAGGCCGATCTTCGGGCTGCTCTTCTCTCCTCGGTGGCTCAGGCTGTGGCAGGGCCCTCGGTCGGTCCTCTCTACCCTCAGACCGACGTCGAATGAACCTATCGAGCCGGCCTCGACGGATGAGCTCCTCGATCTCGTCTCAGAGCTGAATGCATTCCTCCGTGTCGTGGCTGTGGTCACGATGGTAGAGACAGAATTTATTAGGATTGTGCTTCTCGGGGTGTGTGTACATCCTTTCTGGCCTCGGGAGCTGCTCTCTAACTTCCATCAGCACCTGGGCCTTTGATGCATTGAGGGGGCGTAGCTGCGAAATCTTCCTGGGGGAGAGCTCCGTTGGACCCGGCGCTTCGGGCTTCTCTGTCTACGTGCCCGAGGAGGAGTCTGAACGCTTGTGCCCGAGAGGGGTTCGGGATCGTGGCCGAGCTTCCCTCGGCCCTTTTTCAATTGCGGGCTTACTCGAGTCTCCCGCCTGCCGCTCTCTCGTGGTCTCCTCATCCTTCATTTTGAAGGCTTCTTCTGCTCGGGCATACCCTTCGGCCTGAGCCAACAGATCAGCAAAATCCCTGGGGTACTTCTTTTCCAGGGAGAATAAAAGGTCATTCTTCTGAAGGTCGCCTTTCAGGGCGGCCATCGCTATCGATTGGTCCAAATTCTGGACCTCCAACGCGGCGACATTGAAACGGTTGATGTAGGCCCGAATGGACTCCCCCTCCCTCTGCTTGATGTTGATGAGGGACTCCGAACCCTTTTGAGGATGCCGGCTGCTAACAAAATGGGCCACAAACTGATGGCTCATTTGATCAAAAGAAAAGATGGTACCCGGCTTCAGCATCGAGTATCAGTTTCTCGCCGCTCCCTTCAAGGTGGACGGGAAAGCTCGGCACAGGATGACGTCGGGCGTGCCGTGAAGCAGCATCATTGTCCGGAAGGCCTCCAGATGGTCAACCGGGTCCGATGTCCCATCGTAGCTTTCGAATTGAGGGAGCTTGAAGTTTGGCGGGATCAGTTCTTGCATGATCATTTGAGAAAAGGGAGGGTCAGTATAAATATCCTCACCATAGGCGGAGGGTGCGTGACGGAGCTCCTTGATCCGCCGATTCATCTCCCGAAGCCGTTGATCTAGAAAATCCTTTCAATTGTGGGTCTCGAGGTTCTTCTGGTAGAATGGAGGTAGGGATCTTTCGGGGGTAGAATCGTGATCCGACTAAGGGCCCTCCACCCTCGGATTCATCTTTCCGGGAAAGACAGGGCGGCTGGCCCAAGTAGCCCGCCCTACCATCGGATTTTGGGGTTCTGGCGATGCTCCTCCAGTCACACTGATGCCTACGGTTGCTGCTGCTGCTGCATGGCCGGCACAGCTTCAGTGAGGCCTCTAACCTGCTGAGCCAGTAGGTCGAATTACTCTGCGCCAACTGCCATCGCCAGGGAAGGAAGAGGAGGCTGGAAAACTGGAGGTGAGGCTGGAGCCTGAGATCTGGCCGCGGAGGCTATGGACCGTCGTGTGGATGCTCTATGGGGAGGCATCGGGCGAAAATCTAGCGGAGGAAGGAGAAGAGGATGCCGGAGAAGATGACCGAAGGTGGTCCCATTGAGCGCTCCTTTAAGAACAAGGGTACTGCGAAGACACAGGCCCTTTCCTCTAGTGCCAATCCTGTTGGTGCAAAAATCCGCCTACATCGGAGAAGCTGGAGTCGAGGGAGTCGCGGTCGCCGTCGGAACCTGTAAAGGAAGTCTAAATCGGAGTTGGGGTTGCTCCGGCAAGACCCTCCGATGCTCAAGTCAGTTCTCTGTCTCAACAAGAATGGAGTGCTCGAACAAAAATTTTAGCAGAGTTTTGGGATAGAAAGTAGAGCTTAGAGAATAACGTATCTGGGGTCGCTCTTTTTATAGGTGGAGGGTGCAATAGACTGATGGCGATGTGTGTAACCATCTGTCAGTGGACCGTTTGAAGCCAGGAGGAGTCTGTTACGAAGAGTAGTGGAGCGGAATCGTGGCCATTACTGTGGCCTGCCACGTGGAGCCTGTTGTGGGGAGTGATGCGGCATCCGTTGTCGTGACTTGCCAGAGGGTGGAGAGGCCGCACGGTATCCGTCGTAGGAAGTGGAGCAGAGTCGTGGCCATTACTGTGGCCTGCCAGAGAATGATGGAGCCGTGCGGAATCCGTCACAGGAAGTGGAGCAGAGTCGTGGCCATTACTCAAGCCTGTCAGGGAATGATGGAGCCGTGCAAAATCCGTCGCAGGAAGTGGAGCAGAGTCGTGGCCGTTACTCAAGCTTGTCGGCCGAAGTTTGGTTGAGGTGCCTGACGAAGAGGGGTAGCTATCCGCTTGAGAGGAGCTCGGATATCGCAAATCCTGTGGGGTGCGTTGGGCGTGAGGGCTGCAGGCGAGGACCACTTGTCGCAGGAGCTCAGAGTCCGGCCCTTGCAGGAGTCCGGGCGAAATCTGCCTGCAGTCAAGGTCGGGGATGAAGTCTGGCTCCCGTAGGAGTCCGGACGAAGTCTTCCTGCAGTCGAGGTTGGGGATGAAGTCCGGCTCCTGTAGGAGTCCAGATGAAGTCTTCCTGCAGTCGAGGTCGGGGATGAAGTTCGGCTTCCGTAGGAGTCCAGACGAAGTCTTCCTGCAGTCGAGGTCGGGGACGAAGTCCGACTCCCGTAGGAGTCCGGACGAAGTCTTCCTGCAGTCGAGGTCGGGGACGAAGTCCGGCTCCCGTAGGAGTCCGGATGAAGTCTTCCTGCGGTCGAAGTCGGGGACGGAGCCTGGCTCCCGTAGGAGTCCGGATGAAGTCTACCTGCAATTAAAGTCGGGGACGAAGTCCGACTCCCGTAGGAGTTCGGACGAAGTCTAGAAGGTGGTCGATTATCGTGGAAACTTGGGTGGAGTCCGTCCGTCGTGAAGAATCCGATCGAGGCTGGTGGGGGCTTATCCGTCGGCAAAACTTGGGAGTGTTGCGGAGGCTCGGCCGCCAGAGAGGTTTGGAGTGATGTCGCCGAAGGTCGGGAGCCGGTAGAATCCCCGGAGGGTCACTCCTATCACGAACTTCGGCTGGGGGGGTATTTTATACCCAACAGGTCCTATTTTTTTTCTCTACTACTCCATTTTGTTGTGGTGTTCTAGATGCTGAAAAATTATGATCTATGTCTTTTTCATCATAAAAATTTTCAAAATTCTTATTTTCAAATTCAGTGCCATGGTCACTATGAATTGAAACAATTGGTAAACCTTTTTCATTTAAAACCTTTTGACAAAACTTAAAAAATACTGAAAATACTTCATCTTTAGATGCTAAAAATAAAACCTAAGTGAAACACAAAAAGTCATCAATAATTACAAAACTATATCTTTTATCTCCTAAGTTAGTTGTTCTTGTAGGACCAAACAAGTCCATATATAAAAGTTCTAAAGGTTTAGAAGTTGAAACAATGTTCTTAGATTTAAAAGAAATTCTTGTTTGTTTACCTAATTGACATGCATCACAAATTTTATCTTTGTCAAAACTTATTTATAGCAAACCCAAAATCAAATCTTTTTTAATAATTTTAGAAAGTGTGTATATACTAATATGTGCAAGCCTACGGTGCCAGAGCCAACTAGTCTCATTGATTTTAACATTCATGGCTATAAGACATTGCATGTTTTGCATGAAAAGATTATCTAAATCAACTATGTAAATATTGTCATGTCTATGCCCAATGAATCTAGTGCTATCATCAAAAGGACTAGTTACAATACACATAGATGATTCAAAAACTATTTTGTAACTTTTATCATATAATTGACTAATACTTAAAAGATTATGCTTGAGATCATCTACAAGTAACACTTTTCAATACAAGTAGAGGAAGTGATACCAATGTTACCAATGTCGATGATCTTTTCTTTGCCATTATCTCCAAAGATGATCATCCCTCCATTTTTAGCTTCCAATGTGATAAATTGAGATTCATCACCGATCATGTGTCTTGAGCATCTACTATCAAGATAGCACTTTCATTTTGTTGCTTGGGATGCAAGATACATCTGCACACATAAAATCAAGTTTTAACTTTAGGTACCCAAGCTAACTTGGATCCTTTGGGATTAGTCA
Organism: Elaeis guineensis; assembly: GCF_000442705.2. Lineage (NCBI taxonomy): Eukaryota > Viridiplantae > Streptophyta > Magnoliopsida > Arecales > Arecaceae > Elaeis > Elaeis guineensis. Next base: position 87,361,881 of record NC_025993.2, read on the forward strand.
CAATGGTTCCTTTTAGACCATATTTTCTTAATATTTATATCAACAAATTTATTTAATAAGTATGTATAAGCTTTATGTCCTATTTTGTCACATTTAAAATAAGTAATATTTGATAATTTACTCATGGATACATTAACAAAAATATTTTTAAAATTTTTTTATTTTTTAAGAGTATTATAGCAAAGTCTGACTTTATCATACACAGTTTTTTGACTATCAATAATCATTTGAAGTTTATTTGAACTTAGAGTAAATCTATCAACTATTGGTTTCAATTTGGTTACCTCTTTCTTTAGATCCCGATTTTCTTTTACAAGAGTTTTGTTTAAGTTTGAAATTTCATCTTTTTCTTTCGATAGATTTTGATTCTTTATTTTTAATTCTTTATTTTTGCTGTTAACTTCTTCTTTTTCTTGAGCTAATGCTTGATTTCTTAATTTCATATTTTTATTTTTTAATCTTAATTTTTTTAGACCATTCAAAAGTTCATGAAAAGCTTCTTGCAGTTCATCATAAGAAAATTTATTTTGAGTTTTAGGGGTTACCTCATTTTCATATGCCATAAGGCACAGGTTGGCCTCTTCATGGGATTCTTCATCTGAATGTTGCTTCATGGTTAGCTCGTGGGTCATGAGGGATCCAAATAGCTCCTCCAAAGGTAGAGTGTTTAAGTCTTTGGCTTCTTGAATCACAGTGACCTTTGCCTCCCATGATCTTGGTAGAGATCTAAGCACTTTTCTCACAAGATCACTGTTAGAATAATACTTACCAAGACTTTTTAAATCATTTATGATATCAGTGAAACGAGTAAATATTTGAGTTATTGACTTTTTAGGTTCTATTTTAAATAATTCATAGTTGTATATAAGCATATTAATTTTAGACTCTTTTACTTGGTTTGTGCCTTTATGTGTGACTTCTAACCTATCCCAAATTTTTTTAGCTGAATTACAAGTAAAAATATGGTTAAATTTATTTGCATCTAAGGCACAATATAAAATATTCATGGCTTTAGCATTAAGCTGAGCTATTTTCTTATCAAATTCATCCCATTCACCTTCCAGCTTAGGGAGAGACACACCATCAATCAAATTAGTGGTGTGTAAGGTCCATTTATTATGATACTTCATATATCATAGTCAAGTGCTTGAATGAAAATTCTCATCCGAGCTTTCCAAAAGGTGTAGTTTGATCTATTGAAAATAAGAGATCGATTTGTGGATTGCCTTTGGCTAGAGATGTGCCAAATTGGGCTGACATGGATCTTTGGCTCTTGATGTTTAAATCAAGCAAGGGCTAGAGCACCGAGCTTTGATACCACTTATTGCCCAGATATGGAGCCCAAGAGAGAAGGTGAATTGGATCTTTGTAAAATTTTTGTAATTAGTACACTCAAGTAATGTGCTAAACTTGTTAAGTGGAGTGAGTTGATTAGCTAAGAAAATGAAATCAACTATAAATGACAAGTAATCAAGTATAAGGCATAAAGAATAAATAAAGAGATGCAAATACAACAAACACAAGAGATTTATAGTGGTTCGGTGTCAACTTTGTACCTACATCCACTCTCCAAGTCTCTACTTGGAAATTCAATCCACTAAAAAGAAATTCAAGATACAACACGTAGGACAATTCCGACCCTTGCTATCCAAGCAAAAACACTTATTTTTTGGGTACAAGCCAACCTACTAATACTCCGATTTTAGGTTCAGATCAACCTATCTGAGTTTTGAAACCCCCCAAAATTCAAAATCCAAAATACAACAGCAAGTTAACAGTGTACAGTAATTTCAACACAATAGCCCCTTAAGTGAGCACAATAAATGCAATAAAAATATAATACTTAAGAAAAAAAAGCCTTTGCTGAACATCCTCAATTGATTGGCACATTTGAATGTAGCTGGAGAGTGGTTGGTGAGCTGATTGAATACTTTTTTCCTCTCTTTTAGGGATTTTCTTTACTTTTACGAGTGTGAGCTTGAATGCATGAAACTTAATTGATTTTCCACGTCTAGAGAGCATTTATAGCCTTCATTTGGACTTGAGAGTATCTTAGTATTGATTAAGAGCCGTTGGAGAGTGTTTAATGCACATTAAATATACCAAAAATGGACTAAAAACTAGCTATTACGAAGTTCGTCCAGAATAGGACATCCCATGGGATGCCTCACTAGCAATGGGACATCCCATGGGACACCTTATTTGGCCAGACAGAAAATGAGCTCTTTATTTGGGTTTCAGGGTCTCAGGGGTCGACCAATATGAGTCATCCCACTACGTGCCACAAATCAAAGCAGTGCGTGCCGGCTACCCAATAAAAGAGGATGACCTAGATGGGTCATCCCATTTTGTTCCAACCTAGTTTTTCGAACATTTAAGGTTCGAAACTTATCAGAACACTACCAAATGCTCTTAAATGAATTTAAGTCAATTTGAAACTTCCAAAAAGCTTTAAAAACTTTTGCAACTTGCAGAAACTTCAACTTTGACACATTTGATGGAGCTTTTCAAACTCAATATTTTAGACTATCTGAAACATCACTAAAATATTCTTCAAAGATAAGAAACTCATCAGTAGTCATCTCAAATAGTTTGTAATCATCAAAATCAATTCTTGGAGCAATAAATTTCATATTCAATATCCAGAATAATACAAATATCTATAAATTATCTGTCTTATTAAAAAAGATGCATCATCATATGTTAACAGATGAAATACTTTTATTCAGCATTAGTTTCATGTCTTATCCTTTATTTCTCTTTTCATAATCACATGATCTTTAACTTTATTCTTTCTGACTTTGGACTAACCAAATCTATACTTCAGTCTCTATCTAATCAAATTTCCACTCATAAGCCTTTTAAGGCTGTCCCAAGTATAAGCTCCTGATGGGCTGTCCCAAACACGAGCTCCTGGTTGGCTGATCTACGTATAAGCCCGTGGGGGCTGTTCCAAGCATAAGCTCCTGACGGATTGTCCCAGACATGAGCTCCTGACTGACTGATCCACGTATAAGCCCGTGGGGGCTGTCCCAGGCATAAGCTCCTAGTAGATTGTCCCAAGCATGAGCTTCTGATGGACTGTTCCATATGACGAGGCTAGTCCAAATCATGTCTCTCTTTTTTTATTTTCATGAAATTATAATGCTTTGACTTTCTTAATCAATTTCAATTTGCAGTGTAATCAAAACAAATATATCATACCCATATAATCATGCCATCAATCACTGATACATATATATTGACATAACATACCCATGCTTAAAAATCATATAAACCAATAATAGTATCTTAAACATAGCAAATTCATTAATTACAAATTCAACGATACAAAATCAACGATACAAGACCAACGTTAAAATAGCATATATAATGGTGATCATGTATAGAGGTTCTTATCTTTATCGATGATTGATCCAAGTATAGAAATCAATAAATTTTTTGATTTATGAATTTTAAAAATAAGATATTCCATTCGACATCTTATGCAGACAGTCGCATCTCTTTATGACCCTAATCAAATATAAAAATCATATATGGAGAAATTACAGATAAACGATCTTAATAACATAAATCCAGGACCTGTCTTAGGATCAACCAAGATTGAGATTTGTCTAAGTATCTAGACCCTCCATCAGTCCATAAGACTTCTAAAGAGAAAATCTACAAGAGAGAAAATTTTAGAGAGAGAAAATAGAGAAAAAAATTTTCGTATCCTTCGGATGAGGTAATCATGATCGAGATTATCAGAGGTCATATTAAGGTGACTTAATATGGATTAACTATGATCAGATACTATAAATTTTAAATAAGAACCGGATTGGGATCCTACACGAATTTCGAAGCGATTTTAGGTCATCTTATTTTTATCTCAAGTTTGTCATAGGGTCCGTGATGCAATTAGAGAGAGAAAGAGAGAGAGTAGAAAGACCCTAGAGAGAGAAAATTTTAAAGAAAGAAAGTAAAGAGAGAATCTATAGAGAGAAAGTGGAGAGAGAAGACAGAGAGAGGAGAGAGGAAAAAGAGAACTCTCTCTCATTTTTTTCTTTTCTTTTCTTTTCTTTTCTTTCTTTTTCTTTTTTTTCCATCTTTTTCTTTTCTTTTCTTTTTCTTCTCTTCTTCTTTCTTTCCTCTTCTTTCTTTCCCTGGCCGAACAGAGGAGGGACACAAGGGGGAGGCTTGGTGGCTTATGCTCCGACGAAGTGTAGTGGCACGGTCGGTGGTCCAGTAGTGGCGGGTGATGGGGTAAGAGATGACCAATGGGGTAAGAGATGACCAGTGGTGAGGTTCGGTTGACATGAAATTTAGAAAAAAATCAGAAAACAGGGGACCGCCCCCTTTCCTTGAATTTCTTTGGTTACTGGCCGAACACCAGCGGCCATGACCTTCGAGAAAGATAGGTAGAGAGGTGGGGATCATGACTCATAAGTGCGGCACCATGGGCGGCGGCGTTGGTGGCCAGAAAAGGGAGAGAGAAGGCTCGGCCGAACAGAGCAAAATAGGATCTTGTTGTTTTGTGGATTTTCTGACGAGCCCGACAGCTGGTGAGGGTGCACGAAGTAATGGGAAGGAGGGAAAGGAGGTGAGGTCTCCGGCGAGAATTTGAGATGAACACGATGAGGACATCCACAGCTTCAACAGGAAAAATCGAGAAAAATAAGAGGGGAGATCTGGTGCTCATCGTGGCCAGCCTTAGAGGGAGAGGAGAGGGGGTTTTTATAGGGCTGAGGGGAGGCCAAATCCTCTCCAGATTTGACTTTTTCTTCGATTTGTTCTCACTGGGAGTCTTCAATGTTCTTCCTCTCTTTTTTTTTCTTGGGCTTTCAAGGTTTGGGCTTGGTCCAGGGCCCAAATGGGCTGGGTATTACATTTTTCTTTTCTTTTCTTTCTGTTTCTTCTCTTCTTCTTTCCTTTTCTTCTTTTTCTTGGCTGAGTAGAAGAGGGACACAGGTGGTGGTTCCTAGCCGGAAGACCAACAGCAGGCCATGACAGCAAGCGACTGACGGTGGTGGAGCAAAGGACGGCCAGCGACAAGGACCAATCAGTGGGAAAAACATGGGAAAGGGCCCAAAAATAGGGGATTTGAGGGTTTTTCTTCATTTTGGCTGTTGGTCGCTCGCCGGCGGCCATGATCTTGTCATGGAGGGTCATAGGGAGGCCGAAGGCCATGATTCAGGGGTGTGGCACCACGGGTGGCGGCGCTGGTGGCTGGAAAAAGAAGAAATCAAGGGCCAAAAATAGGTGAAAATAGGTCATCGACTTTTTGAGCCTTTTTCGATGAGTCTGACGACTGGCGGCCATGCACAAAGGTAGGGGAAGACAAGAGGGAGAAAAAAGAGAGAAGAGGGCTGGGTTCATTGTGGATTACTCAGGAGGTGGGGAGGGAGATTTATAGAGATCTCCCAAAGATTTTTGGCAGTCCTTGGGAGTCCAACTTCTAGTCGGTTATGGGGAAGAAAAAAATTTTTATTTATTTTTTATTTTTTGCTTTAAGATCCATGTGGGAGGGGACGGGGGTTTTACGGCCGGATATCACGGCCCCCTTTTTTTTTTTTATTGTGTCCGCTTGTGTGTTTTTTTGGCAAGACTTTTTTGCTTGGCTTCAATAACGTTTTCTATCGGGGCAGCTGAAACAAGTGGATGGAATCATTACAAGTGATGGAGACCTCTGCTTTCCTCGCCATTGACTGGATACGAGAAGAAAAGTCAAAGCCCTCTTTCCTTGCTTGCTGTGTCTGATCAGAGCAAAGAGGAAACCAAGGTTGTGCAATGGCGAGCGCTTTCCTCTCTTCCGTCCTATCAAAAACCAGCCAAGTATTGGGCTCTGTTCATAGATGGGCAGTCTCGCCGTCTTCATCATGGGATCCACGCAGCAGTATCTTGAAAGATCTGAAGAAGCTGGAGAGAACGTTGAAGAGGATCCTGACAGTGCTCCATGACGCGGAGGAGAGGGAGATACGAGATGAAGCCATCAAGCACTGGCTGAAGGAGCTTAAAGAAGTGGCTTATGACGCAGAAGACCAGCTGGAGGAGTACCACTATGAGGAACTGCGAGCCCAAGTGGAAGGCAGAGCTTCTGGCAAGAGGAAGCGAGTGGAAGGGGACGATGAGGAAGAGGTAAGTAGTTCTCTTTCCACCAAAGTTGTTTCAGTTCTGGATGGGATGGGGGATAGAATCAAGGACATCAGGGAGAGGTTCGACGAGATCTCGGAGGATCGGGAACGCCTCCGTTTAAGAGAAGAAGATGGAGAGCGGCAGGTCTTCGAAGCTCCGTATCCAGCACCAACCAATCACATGGTGGATGAGTCGAGTATTTATGGAAGGGAACATGACAAGCAGAAGGTAATTGATTTGCTATTTTCTGAGGGTATGAGAAATGGTATCTCTGTCATTCCGATTGTTGGCAAAGGAGGACTGGGAAAAACCACCATCGCTCAGCTGGTCTACAATGACTCCAAGGTAAAAGAACGTTTTGATCTCACTGGATGGGTTTGCGTATCCGATGATTTTGATGTTCCAAGGCTAACAAAGACCATAATTGAGTCTCTTACTAAAATGTCATGTGATCTTACACAACTAAGCACACTTCAAGATACTCTCAAGGAAAATGTGAAGGGGAAGAAAGTGTTGCTCGTGCTCGATGATGTCTGGAATGAGCAACAAAGCCGTTGGGAGTCTTTAAAAATCCCCTTTGTTGGAGCAGAAACAGTAAGAATTATCGTGACATGTAGGAATGATTCGGTTGCCAGGATCATGCAGACAGTGCATTCTTATCATCCTGGCTGCTTGTCTGAAGACGAGTCTTGGTCATTATTCAAGCATCATGCATTTGCTGGTCGAGAATCTGAAGAACAATCACACTTGGCGGATATCGGCAAGCAGATCGTCAAGAAGTGTTCTGGTTTACCATTGGCTGTAAAGTCAATAGGAAGCCTTCTAAGACACATTGCAGATGAAGATAGTTGGATGGAGGTCTTACAAAATGATATATGGGAAGTCGACAAAAATAATGAGATTTTGCCAGCTCTTAAATTAAGCTATAATCGCATGCCAGCACATCTGAAACCCTGTTTTGTTTATTGTTCTATGTTTCCAAAGGATTATGAGTTCAACAAAGATGATTTAGTCAGACTGTGGATGGCATGCACAAGGTTACATCCCACCTCGAGGTAGTGGAACAATGGAAGACATCGGAGATGAATATTGTAACGACCTATTAAGAAGATCATTCTTTGATTGCTATTTTGACAGGTTGAAGATGCATGATATGATACATGATTTAGCAAAATTTATTGCTGGAAATGAGTGCCACGCAATTGTGGATAAGAAGCTACCCGGTTCTCCTGATAAGGTTCGCCATTTATACGTGGATGATGCGGTGGAATTAATGAAATTACTAGGTTCGTGTGATCTGAGGGCCTTGCGGACCTTGTTGTTATGGTGTGGTGGTATAGAGATCCCACAGAAAACCATGAAATAATCAAGTTTCCGCCGCTGCTAAGATGTTTAGAATTTTGTTGGGAAAGGAAAGATGAGACCCATGATCTACTCAGGAACTTGAAGCACCTACGCTACTTACAAATCGATTCCAGACGTATTGAGAGGCTCCCTGAATCAGTATGCCTCATTTGCCACCTACAGACATTGATATTTGACTGTGATGCTCTTGCAGAGTTACCCAGTGGCATAGGAATTAGGAAGCCTTACTAACCTCCGCCACCTAATTAATACTTCGGACAGTCAGGTGACTCATCAATTTCTCTACCTACCAGCTGGAATCAGAAAACTAACAAATCTTCAGATCTTGCGTGGGCGTTATAAAGTGCATGGTGGGATAGGAATGTTAAAGGACCTGGTGAACCTCCGACTCCAAGGAGATCTCCGCATCTCAGGGCTCAGGAACTTGGTCAGCATAGAGGATGCGAAGGATGTTGGTCTTAAATATAAGCATAAACTTGAGCGGTTGTGTCTATCTTGGGATGACGATGACTTAAGTTGTTGGCATCCGTTAGAAAAAATTGGACTCCATCTAGAAGCTTTTCTAGAGGAAATTAAGGATGTCCCAGCCAATGAAAAAAGGGAGGAAGCCCTGCTTGAGTATCTCCAACCTCCCGCCAACCTCAAAAAGTTGCTTATAGATGGGTATGGTGGTTCCAAGTTTCCAGAATGGGTGGGAAATCCTTTATCCTTTGCATCACTTAAGGATATTGTTATTATCGATTGTGAAAAAATAAGGTCCCTTCCTCTACACATTCATGACTCTCTTGGAAAATTGGACGCATCCCTATCAAAATCCATGCTTGAGAGGGTGTCCATTTTTGGTTGCCCGAAACTTACATCCATAGGAGGGCTGCATAATCTCCACTCACTTAAAGAACTGAGGATATCCATTTGTCCTCAGCTCCTGATATTATCAGAGGAAGGACTGCAATCCAAGCTTCAAAAGCTGTGCATATTGAGGAGTGCCAACGGTTGACATCATTGCCGGGGATGAAAAACCTTATTTCTCTTCAGTCATTAATTATAAAAAACAGTCCTCAGCTCCGGCTCTTATCAGAGGAAGGACTGCCATCCAGGGCCGGTTCTGATATTTTTTAGGCTTGGGGCCAAATAAAAAAAAAAAAAATTTATTAAAAATTAATATATTTTAAATATTAATTATTATTGAAAAATTAATCTACGTATATTTTGTAATGCAAAATTTTTTATAATTTCTTTGTAATCAATATTTGACAATAATTCTTCTTCAATAGATAGCATAGCTAAACCATTTAATCTTTCTTGTAACATTGTTGATCGTAAATATGATTTTAATAATTTTAATTTTGAAAAACTTCTTTCAGCAGAGGCAACAGTGACAGATATGGTCAATAATATTCTATATGCAATTGATGTATTTGGATAACAATTTATTTCATTAATATAATTAAGTATATCCATAGCAGTATTGTTTTCTTTTGGCATAATTGCTTTTAGAACTTTTAATTCTAAAAATAAATCAATCCCATCAAGATCATAATGATTACCATTTGTTAAAATATTTTGAAGATTAAGACAAAATTTTTTCAAACTTTCTTCATCCAATGAAATTAATGATTTAAAATCAAATAAAAATTCAAAATTATTTTCATATAATTGAAATTATTCAAACCTATGTTTCAATGAAAAGATAGCTTGATCTACTAAATATAAAAAATAATTAACTCTAAATGATTCTTCTGGTGACTATTCAATATCTATATTAATATTTTCATCAAATTATTTTTTTCTTTTTACTTGACGTTTTATACGAAATATAGGATCAATTCCCATCTCATTTGCAATTTCCTTAGCTGAAATCATGGCAGAAGTAAAGCCAGTCTCTCTATATCTTTCAAAAAATGAAACTAATCCTTTTAATTGATCAATGGCAACATCTATATGCATATCCTTAGATTGTAAATTTTTGCTAACTAAATTAACAGTAAATAGTATATCATACCAAATAATCATTCTTAATAAAAATTTAAAATTTTCAAGCTCATGTGTTGCTAAAGATTTAGTTTCACTCTTTGTTTTTGAATCCTCACAAATTTCAGCTAATTGATATAAAGCTTCTCTTATTTGTGGAGTTTGAAATCTTATTGCTTTGACGCTCTCAATGTGACTTTCCCAACGTATTTGTGACAATGGCTTTAATGTTAAATTAGGTATATTATCAAGTAAAATTTTTCATCTCTTTGTAGAACCATCAAATGCATTATATATACGTTGTATTACACCAAAAAAAGTTTTAGCTTTACTACAAGATGAAGCCATATCACAAAGTGTTAAGTTAAGACTATGACAAGCACATGGTATATAAAATACTCTAGAATTTATTTCTAATAATCTTTTTTGTACTCCCTGATTTTTTCCTTTCATATTAGATCCATTGTCGTATCCTTGTCCTCTTATATCATCAATGTTTAAATCAAGAGTTTCTATAATAGATTATAATTCATTAAAAAGGCCTAAACCTGATGTATTATCTACTTTTAAAAATTCTAAAAAGTATTCTTTTATTGTTATTGGTCTTTTTGAAATATTCACACATCGTATGATCAAAGATATTTATTTTTGATGACTTGCATCTGGAGTACAATCAAGTATAATGGAATAATATTTTGCTTCTTTAATTCTTTTAATTATTAAATTTTTTATATTAGATGCTAATGCAATTACTAACTCATCTTGAATTTTATGACTAAGATAATGATATTGAATTTCATTATTTTGAATACGTCTAAGATGTTCTTGCATAATTGGATCAAAAACAGCAATCATTTCAATTAATCATAAAAAATTACCATTACTATTTTGATAAATTTTTTCATTCGTTCCACGAAAAGCTAGAGAACTTTGAGCAAGAAATTTAACAGCAGCTACTATTCTTAATAGTATTTTTTTTTCAATGTTCTTTCTCTTTATTAATTTGCTCTTGAATATGTTTATCGATTGTTTGATTTTTTTTTAAATCTATTCTGTAAATCAATCCAAGTGGTCATATTATGAATGTGATCATTACTAGTTTCATGAGCTTTAAGTCTTTCACTAAAGTGTTTCCAATCTCTAAAGCCATCACTTGCTAATTGACTTCTACTACTATTATCATTTGATTTAAATAGCTTACAACAAAAACAAAATAATTTGTCTAACTCTTTTGAATATACTAACCATTTTCGGTCATGTTGCTCTCCATTTGGTAAAGTTTGATCATAATGTGTTAAAGAAAAATGTCTATTATATTGATCAAGAGGGAACTTTATATTAATATCTCTTTTAGGACTATTTTTAATTAATAAATCTTTAGAATTTGTATCAAGACTATCCCATATCCTAGGATCATAAATGTCAAAAGTATTTGATTCACTTGATTTTTCATTCATTAAATTTTTATCACCACTAATGAGATCATCTGTGCTATTAGTATTATCATTATTAATAATATTATTATCATTATCTAATTCATAAGTAACATTTGTATTTTTATTGATAAATTCACTAGCAATATTATTTGAATTCTCAACTATATCACTTTTTTTACTTATAATAAATTTATCAAGACCTCCTTTTAATGATTGAGTCAATTATTCTTGTTTTCTTTTTTTCTTAAGTTTTTCATGACCTGAAGGATATTTTCTAGGTATCATTTTGATAAATAAAATAATAAATATTATCTAAAATTAGTAATCAATAAATTTAAAGTTTAGAACAATAGAATCTGATTTAAAGCTTTTTGATAGAACAATAGAACTTGCTTGAAGGCTTTGTTGATGGAACAAAATTTGAGCAAAAGCTACTGTAATTGTAATAAAAATTTAAACCTGAAAAATAAAATATGATAATTAATCAATTATTTTAAGAATAAGATATAGTAAAAATAATAAGAAAATGAAGTGAAACCACTAGCTATCTAAAAAAATAAGATGGATATAAAGACCATAATTATATTTATTTAAAAAAGCAAGTTCTATGTGTACAAAATTAAATATATTCTATCATATGCAAGAATACTGACCTATTGATTGAGACTCTCACATAGACGGGCCAAATTTCATATACCTAAACCAATTGGATTATAATTAACAAATCTATGTAATTATATTGTGTGAACCATTTTTTTTTATTGTGTGGACTGTGGACCATCTTTTTTTTTCCTTCTTCTTCTTCTTCCATAGTAAAACAGAGGACTCATCCTCTCTTTTTTTTAACAGAATAGTGTGGATCATCTTTTTTTTTTTTATTGTGTGAACTGTGGATCATTTTTTCTTTTCTCTTATTTTTTCCTTTTTCTTCCATGGTAAAATAGGGGATCCTTTCTTTTTTTTTTTAACGGAATAGAGGACTCATCCCTCGTTCCTGAGGTAAGGCCGTAAGGGAGATCCTCCTCTCCAGTCAACACTGCCCACAACTAAAGGAGCGGTCTCCGATGATCGGATGACGACAACCACAGGCTCTAGTGATTTTTTTTTTAATTTTAAATTTGTTACATATGTATAGAGAATGGTCAGAGAAAAAGTTCATCTGGAAGACTCAATGAGCTGAGAACAAGAGAAGCTGAGAGTACAACATATTCAAGGATCTAAAAAGGTAAATAAAAAAAATTTATATATAAAGCATCAAAAAATCCAATTTAGCCAACAGTGGTCGAATAGTTTTCTTTTTTCCTTCTTTTTCCGCGGTAAAACAAGGACTCTTTCTCTCTGTTTTTTTTTTAACGAAACAGAAAACTCATCCCTGTTCCTGAGGCAAGGCCACAACCCACAAAGGAGATCCTCCTCCCCAGCCAACATTGCCCACAACTAAAGGGGCAGTCTTCGATGGCCGAACGACGACAACCACAAGCTTCGGTGACCGGCGACAGCCTAACGATGCCGGAAAGATAAAAAAAATAAAAAAATAGGGGAACTTGTTGAACTAGGATTTCAAGAATTTTTCTGACAATAAATCGGCAAAAAATCAAATTTAAAATTCATAGCAGATTGAAAGAGGAGGATTGAAGAGATTTACTTGACTTTTTGACGGATTTTGATCTGATTTTTGATGTTCAAAATAAGGAAGAATCACCGATGGACAGCAGAATAGGATGAAAAGATCGGAGACGGAGGAGGAGGCGGGGGAGAGGAGCTACAGGTTGTCGGATCCGGAGGACATTGAGGGTTAAAAGGTTGTTGCTGGGAGCCATTGGGGTGCCGGAATACGGGAGAGGGAGAAGACATTTGATTTATCCAAAAAAGCCGTTGGGGTGCTGGGACTCGAGAGAGGGAGAAGGCGTTTGGTTTACCCAGACAAAAAAAAAAAATAGAGGCCTGGGGCGGTCGCCCGCTTTGACCCGCCCCAGGGCCGGCAGTGCTGCCATCCAGTCTTGCATATCTGCGCATCGAGGAGTGCCAGCAGTTGACATCATTGCCGAGGATGCGAAACCCCACTTCTCTTGGAGAATTAAGCATAATAAATTGTCCTCGACTCCGGCTCTTATCAGAGGGAGGACTGCCATTCAAGCTTGAATCACTGTATATAGAGAAGTGCCAGCAGTTGACATTGTTATCGGGGATGCAAAACCTTACTTCTCTTGGAGCATTAACTATAAAAAAATGTCCTAAACTTCAGATCATGGTACCAGATCAGCTCTCATCTATGCCTCACCTTGTGGATATTATTGATTGCCCTGGATTGGTCAACTGGTGCGAAATACAAAAAATCAGCTGCATTCAGGTACCTTCCATCCTAAATTTGAAGTGCTCCAAGTGATTACTCAGAGACTTACACAATTATACATTCTCTGATTGCATTTTTGAAAGCTTCTGTATGAAACACGTGCCAACAGAGTTCTCTTATTCTTTTTTGCAAATGCACCAGGTCGTTTCAGGCATCAAGCTGACTATATCGAACACATGGGAGAAGATCATGCATGTGTTTGATGATTTGACATCCATTGAGCATCTTCGTTTCACTAATTCTTGGCATGTGCTTCCGGAAACATTCAGCATAAGCATACTTGAAGATCTGACAATATGGGGTTGCACGCACATCCCACCTATAAGCTGCCTGCCCGAACTCACATCTCTCCAAAGCTTGGTTTTAAAGGACTGTCTTGGAGTCCGACTCCTACCAGATGAACTGCTTCCATCCACGCTCAAGTCCTTGGTAGTTGATAGTTGTGAGGATCTAAGGTGTTTACGGTTGGCGCAGCAGAACCGAGATGCACTTAAGGAGCTGCAAAGATTGTGAACTGCCCCAAGCTCACAATGGTGGAAGGTCTGAATTGCATTTTCTTCCTAAGATTATTAAGAATAGAACAATGCCCAAAATCCGGCTTTCTTAAGCTGATTTGCCGCCATGTATTTTTCCACCTGTCTAAATTGCATTAGTATTTCCAGAGAAGTTCAATCCTCAACATTCAGGTAGCTATAGTTGCTGATTATCAGTCTGCAATTTTGCTTCTCTTTCAAATAAGCAACACTTGTATTCTGGCTATTTGCCAAATTAATAATTATACGGGCAGCAACTGCTCTGTTTTTTTGTGTGTCTTTGCAGAGAAGCAGAGAACAAAGAAACAATTGATGATGGAACCCTAGAGAAACCAGTGATTGAGGTGTGAGGTGATTCAACATGCTGTATCTCTGATACTTGACGCTGCAGCTGGTTGCAACATGGGTCAATTCCTAGAAGGGCTTCCTTCTAGTAGCAGCTCTCATTCCCTGGTACATATCCTTGCACAACCATCGACATGGATCAGCATGAGGCTCATTCAATCTATTTGTAATTATTTTTACCTAAGCAAAAGATAACTAAGTTTTTATATTTCTTTTTTGCTTCAATACAAATTGAACATTTACTGGCATGACACACACACACACACACATACTGCACCAACAAGTGTTTGGCATGGGTATGGGCAATAATATTTAAATCCTTGATCAACAATAACCAAATTTGATTGCTGTCATCTTCCTTGAATATATAATGTGTTAAGAAAAAATTAGTTTCTTGTCTAACTTGATTGTTTATTTTTTTTGGCATTATCCTGGCATCACTTTTTTTTCGCAGTGGGTGTGGTTTCACAAAAAGTCAGCAACTGTTAGGATTTGATGCCTCAAGATTTGGTCTATATTGAGCTCACAATGAGGTCCGCAATGACAAATGGAATCCAACAAGACTAAGATCATCTCAAATGGAGTTCGGACGAAGAAGATACGTGTGAGAGAAGTCGGCATGAAATCCGGAGCGACGGAGGACCGCTGGTGGCCGGTGGCGGGCCGGTGAAGCGGCGGCGGCACGGTTGAGCACGGCGGTGCACAGCCCAGGCGCAGCAGCGTGCGGCTGGGCATGCAGGGCGTGGCCCAAGTTCGGGAGCTCGAGTGCGCGGGCTGACCCAGGCGCGGCAGCGTGCGGCTAGGCACGCAAGGCGTGGCCCAGGCCCGAGCGCTCGAGTGCACGGGCCGATCCAGGCCCAGGCGCCCGTGCAGGTGAGGCCTAGGCCCACATGGCCCACGTTGGGAGCCTGTAGCCCGATCCACCATGGACCGGGGTGGTGCATGGGATGGTCTGTGGATCGAGGAGCCATTTTCCCTCAGTTTCTCGCGGTCCACCATGGACCCTGCGGCATTTCACACATGTTTCTCGCAATTTATGGCACTGTTTCGTAGTCTGATTGTGATCCGACGGCTCTAGACATTCCCAATCGCGATCTAAGGGTCCTTGGTGGTGTTTTGGCTGTCATTAGGAGTCCTAATCCTAATTACATTAGGTTTTAAGGCCTATAAAGGGCCCTGTTCGTGAACAGAGACCTGTGGACGTGGTGGCCTCATGCTGTGCGGCTGTGGAAAACCCAAACCCACGGAGAGAGAGAGCATGCGACGCTGAGAGGAGAAGGAGCAGGGAGGCTCTTGGACAGCAAACAGCAATCGGTTCAGGAGGGTCTTCCTAGAGAGAGCTTTATGAGGGAGAACTTCCTGTGAGGAAGAAATTGGGTGTACGAGGGTTGAGAGTGAGATCTTCTCTTGTAATATTTCTTTTTCTCATAGTGAAGTTTGCATGCCCCACGGAGGCGACCTCTTTTTTGGCTGATCCACGTATTTGATTGTTTTCTATTTTATTTCTTCTTTCTTCCTGCTGCATCGTGCAGTATCGAAAAGATCTTGTGAGGTGGTGTCCTGGTCAGACATCCACCAACAAGTGATATCAGAGCGAGGTGGTACAAAGACGCAGAATGCAGCAGTAGTGAGCAAGACTGAAGATGAAGAAGATAGGATCAATCAAGATGGAGATCATCAAGTTTGATAGAAAGAGCAATTTTTTCTTGTGACAGGCAAGGGTGAAGGATGTGCTCATCCAGCAAGGGTTGATTGATGCTCTCTTATGCGAGGAGAAGCCGACTACCATAAAAGTATAGGATTGGAGGCAGTTTCAGATGCAGACAGTGAGTACCATCCGCATGTATCTAGTGAATGAGGTGGTGATCCATGTGCTTAGCGAGACTTCTTTGACGGTGCTGTGGTTGAAACTCGAGGAGTTATACATGACGAAATCTCTCACCAACACTCTTTTCCTCTAGAAGCAGTTCTACCAGCTGCGGATGACTGAGGGACAGAGCGTGCAGGAGCATCTCAGCCACTTTCAGAAGATCCTCACCGACCTCAGCATTGGTGAGAATGTTAAGGAGAAGATCAGGGCGCTGGTTTTGCTAGCGTCACTTCTCTCTTCGTATGAGTCTTTGGTGACTGCTCTTCTAGTAGGAAAGAGCACCATCAAGATGGACAAGGTCACCGTGGTGATTCTTCAGAACGAGATTCTCAAGAGAAAAAACTCGACTTCGAGCTCAGGTGGCGGTAGCTCAGCTTTGGTGATTTCTGGAGGAGCAAGAGGCGCTAGACGGAGCGATAGGAGATCGCAACGAAGGCGATCCAAATCCAGGAGGGACTTGAGCAAGACCAGGTGTTATTGGTGTGATAAGTTGGGGCATCTAGCTAGAGACTGCTCTCAACTTAAAGATCGGACGATGGTTGCTGTAGCGACGGTCAGTAGCGATTCTAAGGGAGATATTCTGGAGATATCTGACGAGATATCTACTTCTTTCCAACAGTGAATTTTAGATTCTGTATACACCTATCATGTTGTTGTAGAGAGGACCAGTTTGACTCCTTGGAGAATAGTGAGGGCATTGTTTATCTGTTAGATGGATCATGCTGCGCGATCAAAGGCATCGGGACGGTCAGCCGGAGGACACATGATGGTACAGTGAAGAGATTGGGAGAGGTCCGATACATATCTGATTTCAGACATAATCTTATCTCACTGAGTAGACTGGATTCGAGATGCTACAGGATCGTAGCTAGTGGAGGAATCCTGAAGGTGCTATACGGTGATAGGAATATTTTGGAGGGGAAGAAGAGGAGGAGAGAACATTATTATCTGGTAGGGAGCCCAATGCGAGGTGGAGCTTCAGGAGCTAGGAGGAGCTCAGAGCGAGGTGGAGCTCCAGGTAGAGGTAGATCAAGCACGAGACAAGAGACTCAGAAAGATAAGAGGCGATATCGCAAGGTGAGATTTCTATTACCGCAAGATGATGCCCCAAGCAGGTCTCAGGTTAGGAGGAGCACAGCATACGATGGAGATGGGATCGAGCGGCCTGGCTCGACTTTCATATTTGCACATCCATGATTAGCAGACGATTGCCCCAGGGTATGGGGGTGAGGAGATCCAGAAGCTCTCAGAGTTAGGAGAAGACCGAATATCGAGTCGAGGTGGAGATTGTTAAGATTTAATGCCTTGAGATTCGGTCTATATTAAGCCCACAGTAAGGTTCGCGATAAAAATTGAAGTCCAACAAGACCAAGATCATCTCAAATGGAGTTCGAACGGAGAAGATACACGCGAGAGAAGTCAACATGAAACCCGAAGTGGTGGACGACCGTCGGTGGCCGATGGCCGGTGGTGGGCCGGTGAAGCGGCGATGGCACGGCCGCACGCAGCGGTGTGCGGCCTAGGCCCAGGCAGGCGAGCGAGCGCCGGCCCAGGCTCGGGCACCCACGCGGGCACGGCCCAGGCCCACACGGCCTCGCTAGGAGCCCGTAGCACAATCCACCATGAATCGAGCGGTGCACGGGATGGTCTGTGGATCGAGGGGGCATTTCTCCTTGGTTTCTCGTGGTCCATCATGGACCGCACAGCGTTTCACATACATTTCTCATAGTCTATGGTAATGTTTCATGGAGCGGTCGTGATTCGACAACTCCAGGCATTCCCGGTCGCAATCCAAGAGTCATGGGTGGTGTTTTGGCTGTCATTAGGAGTCCTAATCCTAATTACATTAGGTTTTAAGGCCTATAAAGGGCCTTGTTCATGAACAGAGACCTGTGGATGTGGTGGCCTGGTGTTGCGCGGCTGTGGAAAACTCGAACCCACGGAGAGAGAGAGCACACGACGCTGAGAGGAAAAGGAGCAAGGAGGCTCTTGGACAGCGGTCGCTTCAGGGGTTTAGAGAAGTCTTCCTAGAGAGAGAGCTTTTATGAGGAAGAACTTTCTGTGAGGGAGAAATTGGGTGTACGAGGGTTGAGGATGAGATCTCCTCTTGTAATATTTTTTTTCTCATAGTGAAGTTTGCATGCCCCATGGAGACGAGCTCTTTTTTGGTTGATCCACGTATTTGATTGTTTTCTGTTTTATTTTCTTCTTTTTTTCCACTGCATCGCGTGGTATCGAAAAGATTCTAAGAGGTGGTGTCCTGGCCAAACATCCACCAACAGCAACAGTACAGTAGCTTCACCCCAGAAGCATATTTAGGTATGCTTTTCCACTGGTGCTTGTGTTTGCTAGGAACTAAGGTTTATAAAAAGGACTTGTAGATTCTGATTGCTACTTCTGGGTTCTATAGCTTGCAAATTGATGATAAATATTTTGATTTTGGGTCATGACGCACGTACACTGGGCATGAATGCAATTTGATTTTTACATGCTTATATAAAGGTCAGAAATTTGAAATTCTTTGAACCCATTTCTCTTTTTTTTTTTTTTTTAAATGAGATTCTTGGAATCCATTCATGAAGAACTATTAGTAGTTCAAGCACCACTGGCACCTAATCCAATTTGAGCAGCTAGTTGTTCATAGTAAGTGGCAGAATCTACCGATCAGTAATGGGATTCTAAAGTATGGGCGGTACATGAACTTGGCAGGATATGGAGAAACTTGGAGTAACTTCAGAGATAGTCCTAAATTAGAATACTTGATGAACGGGGATCCATAAAGCAATCTCTAAATAGTTGGCAAAAGGCTTGATGATTATAATGATTATGACATCTGAATGTCTACAATAATCAATGCTATAAGAATTTAGAACCTATCAAAATTTGTTAACAGACATCTACAATTATACATTTGCCAAGTGTACATCTTAGGATTGGTCTTAGAATAACTGACATTCTAGGTGTCAACATGTCATGTGTATGCATTGATCTTTTCCTTTCTTTTTCTTTTTTCCCAGCATTTTGCATATAAGAATAACAGTCAGGAGAAATCAGACTTGTCTTATATCAACTAAACTTATTTGAGTGTCAAGCCACTCTTCAAAATTCCTGAAACATGGAAAGAACTTAGAATAGAAGAAGAAATCAAGATTGATACCAAGGACTGCTTCTTTCTCAGGAATTCATGAAAAACAAGATACAAAGGCTGGCATATGATGAATTGGAAAAAGATGCACTGCCAATTACATTCTAGGCAGAATGTCACAAAAATGTTTTCCAATTTTAAACCATTCAGTGTTTCCTGCAAATCATTTTGTTCTAGGGAAGATGATTGACTACTCCAGGATAGAGGCGAACAGCAACATTATGCTGCTTCTCATCTGAACATGCAAGATATGCTTACTGGGTCCCATTCTGTAACAATATATATATTTTTTTTCTATAACATAATAAAACTTAGTTACATGCGTGCCATTGATCTCCTGCCCCAGTTGCATAGCAAATCTCAGGTTGATTGGGCAAGGCATTCTATTTGCAAGAAGTAGTCCATTTTCTTTCAGAACAATTTCCAAAAACTGGAATCCATTGTTTAAGGACTGGTAGATTTAGCACATATACAAGAGAAAACAACTTATAGCCCTTTTAAAAATTTCATAATTTTAGCTCCAGCTTGACTTTTCAAAAAGTAATGTAATAGGACCTACCACATAAAGAATACTACATTTTTTTTTCCCCAAGCAATAGTGCTACTAAATTCTTTTCTGCGTTTGCTCAAACTATTATATTTTCAGCTTTAGAAATTAACCCAAATCTTTTCTAGTTGCTGTAGCTGAGACACAAGGCATGATAAGAAAAACTTGTTTTGATAATACAAGGCAGTCCAGTTTTTCTTATATTCTATGGTGTTGAAGCAGAACATGATAAAATCAATCTCCAGAAATCAAGATAAGAGGATACACAGATGACGAGTGGTCAAATAAAAGGTAGTATAGCCAACTGATTTAGCTAAGTGGCCTTTTGATATAGCATTGTCACAATTTTTGATTACTCAAATACTGGATATAGTCACTCCAAAAAATAGATAATTTTTGATCGGCAGGGTCATAAGGAAAATATGAATTGATGCTACATATCCTATATCACAGGACAAAGATCTAATGCAAATAAGATGAGCATCACTTTGGGGAAAATGTTGAAATGGATGCATGTTAAATTGCAACATGAGTTGAATTACATATAGTGTTGGGTATAAAGATTTATCAGTTGAGAAACATTATTAGAGTACCTGCCTAAACAATGTGGAGGCACATAATAAAAAAATGATGATAGCATGGTAAGAAGAGGAGATGAGGCAACTTTGAAAGCTCAACTACTAAAGAGTCGTATGGCGATGGTATCACCTATTGCAACTTGGGCTAGAGGTCAAGGGTTTGATTTCATTGGAGTCATCTCCCAAAGATTGGGGGTGGGTATATGTTAGGAAAGGAGGGGAATTGTGCGGACCTCTTAGTGTCAAAAAAAAAAAAAAAAAATCAAACAATCATGCCATCTTAGGAAAAATAAATGGAAGGTTCCAATATGAAGATAAAAATGATGGTCTTCGGTCAAAAAAGATATAAAAGTGTATAAGATACCTTGTAAGCTAGGGCCAAAAACAAATGAGATGGATCAGATATTGGTATATCCATATTTGTATCTATATTTATTCATGTGGATCTGAATTAAGTGTATCTATAGTCATTTTGAATAGATATGGATATAAATCGGATATTATTTGTATCCATATTTTGATATCTTCATATAAATTTAAGTTAGATACTATTTTAAAATATAAATCAAAATTTTACCAGAATTTAATGATAAAAAGTAATATTAATTTATGTAATCATAAAGGATAAGAATAGAATTCACCATGTAGATTGCATGCAACAAACAAGCAACTAAGAATCTAAGGTATGGTTATTAAACTTGCACAGGGATTGACCTTGCTAATGGTGTAAATCTCTAGTCTATCTAGGATTGTATTAACATATTAAAAATAAAAGAAAATCATGAATTATCTATTTTAAAGTGCTTGTAAGAAAATTATATATAAATATAGGAAACATATAGAAGTTATTAATATCATTATTTTAGACAATAAAACTTTGAAAATATCATAAAAACAAAATAAAATATCTTCATTTCATTTTTGTCAAAGAGAAAAGGATTTTTATAAAATATAGTGATTATCACAACATATGTCAAATGATACTTAAGGTTAAATAAAATAAACTACTTATGTAAAGTAATAATCATGTTGTAGCATGGTGGTTGAAGGCTTGCCATTCAAATGAATCAAACCAGAGAACATTGGCTTGAATCCTGGGATATACAATTTATTTTACTGTATTTTTTATCACATACTCGTATCTGGATTGGAAAATTATTTAAAATCAAAATCTATAATAGATATCTGAATTCGGATTTGGACTTGACTGTGTATTAAAATTTCTAATCTGAATCCAATTCCATTTGGATGCGGAAATGGATGCAGTCAGATTATATCCGATGTATTTCAGCCCTGCCCCAAGGCTCGTGCGTCTAGGATATTTTGCTTCTTGAGGATGGAAGTGCGGTCTCAATGCTCTTTACCTGACTTCCTTGGCAGCCCTTCAATGTTTCTCTAACTATTTTTTTAAAAACTCTTTCCCTTGTGTGAAGTTATTTTTTTTAGTTGTTTTCTTACAACCAAAAAGAGAAATTTCTCTAGCTTCTTATTTTGAGTAAGAGCATATAATTAGTGAGATATAGAGACAAGCACATAACTAGAAAGAGAACCCAATGAAGGGATCATACCTGTGGTTCTAATTCTACAATCTTGCTTTTCCAGTTGGAAGACAGGGAGTTTGTGGCAATGATGATTGGTGGGATGGAAGAATGATTGCCATTATGAAAAGAACCCATTATAGGATCAGTATCCATCCTCCCCATTTGATGATGGTTAATCATCTAACAGCATGGATGGAACCTATGGGATAAAGCAGCTCCAACCGACCATTTCACTGTGCTACATCTATTACGGACTCAAGTCCTTCAAGGCCATGGCAGCTATCATTAGCGGAGCCCCCTATGATCTGCCCTCCACAACAGGATTTTGCCATTGCCTTTCCAGATTCTCAGCCATTCAATACAAAACCATTGGTATGGATCGGCATAGCGCTATTAGATATATTTTCAATTTTTTATTATGAAAGATTTTTCTTTTTTTTTTTTACCTTTTTGTTGCTTGTATACAGAATTGAACATGTGCTGGGGCGCACACAGTGTGTGCCGGTGGGCGTTTGGAAAAGGTACAGGCACTGATATCAAAATCCTTGGTGAAGATTAACCAAATTGCTGTCGGCTTCCTTGAATGTTTAATGCGTTTAAAAAATTATTTTCTTGTCCAACTTGATTGTTTGTTTACTGGCATTATCTTGGCATCAATTATTTTTTATTTTCTTCCAAAAATGATCTTGCTACCCATTCCTAAATGATCTTACCAGGTAGCACCTATAATGCACTGGGTTTAGGCCAGAAGCATCGTTAGGTACGGTTTCTACACTATTGTGGATGTATTTGTTGAAAAGTAAGGTTTAGTAAAAAGATTTTAGCTTCTGACCGCTACTTGCCGTGTTTTATGGCTTGCAAATTGATGGTGGCAAATGCATTTTATTTTATTTTTGGTAATGACACATACAACCGCATGTGTGCACCTTGGTAATGACACATACGAAGGTCAAAAATTTTTAGCGTTCTTTTGAATCCACTCGTAAGTAAATATTAGTAGTTTAAAGCACCACTGGCATCTTATCCAATTTGAACGCCTCCCATGGTAAGCGATAGAATCTACCAATCACTAATGGGATAACGATATATTGTTTTAGCTGAATCACTAATGGGATAATGATATATTATTTTAGATGAGTTTCTTTAGCTTTAAGAACGTTGTACAGCCATGGTAAGGATTCTCAATCATGCTCTATCCATGACTTTACCAAATAGCTGAGAAAAAGCTTGATGATTATGATAATTATGACATGAGCTTGTCAGGATACATACAATAACCAATAACACAAGAATTTAGAACCTGTCAAAATTGGTTAACACACATCCATTAATGTACATTTGACAAGTGTGGATCTTGGGATTGGTCTTAGAATAACCGACAGTTTAGCTGTCAACTCAAGATATGCTATACCATATCGAATCGGGTGCCACAGGATGTACCATACCATGCATATCAGTTCAGTACCGATATACAGTACAGATTTGTATTAATACTTAATATATTGAACCAGTGTTACATTGATATAGTAATAGGGTATATGATAGGATCGCGATGTTATCGTTAGAACACTATAATTATCAAATTAATTTTGACTTCAACAAAAATTAAAAATACATAGAAAGTAATGAGTCGAATCAAATCTACAGAGAAAGCAGTATTTTGATTTAAAATCTTTGATTTTATAAAAAAATAAAATTTTGAGAAAAATAATTTAAGTCAGAAAATAAAAATTAAAAGTGTGAAAAATAAATCAGATACTAAAATCTATTATTTAGATCCTAGCTTGTACTTACAATAAAAATAAAAGATAAAAATTTAAAGTGTATAAAAATAAATTGGTACTAAGATCTACTAACTAGATCTTAGCATCTATTTACAATAAAAATAAATAATAAAAATTTAAAGTGCAAGAAAATAATTTTTTTATTAATTAAAATTAAAATTTAAGTATAAAAAATTTAAAAAGAATAATAAAATAAAACTGCAATAAGAATCTGAAGTTGGTCAGTACAGCCTCATTGGGAAGATGGTTGATGATCTCTCCTTCTTCCTTCGTACTCCGTGGAGCAAACTGATTTTTCTTCTTCTTCCGCTTTGATTTTTAAATTTTTTTATATTTTTACTGATTTTCTCTACTCTTTTCTCTTATTCTTAGACCCCCTATTTATAAGTGAATTTTTTACCTTTTTTTGGTAGCAAAAGAAGTTCTAAAACTTTTAAAATTCATATTAAACCCATATCATTTAATTTTGACTGTTGGATCTTCATTGGACCATCCAAATCAAATCAAAAAATCACCGTTACACTCCTCTCGATCGAGAGCAATATCAGTCGTCCGATCATGCATTTGATGGATTTTTGGCCGTTGATCAGCGCTCCATCTCTCCTATTCATAGTCAGGATGAACACCAGCCATCGGATCGAGTTTCAGATCGAGTTTCGACCATCAGATCATGCACTGATTTCCCTTCTTCACTTAGTTTTCAACTGGCAATGAACAGCAGCCATCCAATCTCGTTCGGGATTAATTTGGACCATCGAATCATGCGTTTGTAGTGGGCCACCACTGCTGGATATGGGATAACGTGATCTCAGCCGTCTGATCGCGTATTTGGCGTAATATCAGCCGTTCAATCATGCAAATTTCTTTCGCCCACTGTAAACCACATCTGTGGTGCCATGTACTGCTGTTGTAGACCGTACCATCAAATCTGTGGACCGAGCGGCAGGTCTACCATGCACCAAAGGCTATAAAAATTATTTTTTAGGATATTTTGGTTTGATTTTTGTTCTAATTTTGTACCTAAAAAATTTAAAAAAAAATATGCATTAAATTACTCATTAATTTTTTTATTATTTTGATGCTTAAATTGCTCAATTAGCTTGACTCTTTTTTTTATAAATATGCTCTAATTTTATATTTTTTTAAAATTATTTATTTTTATAAAAAAATTAATTTATTTATGAAATTAAATTTTTTAGAATATGTTAGCACCATAAAATATCTAAAAAATATATATATAATTATATGACTTATTATACCTCCCAACTGAAACTTTGCTTGTCGTTGAGTAAAGAAAGAATTTAAAATTAACTATCATTTAACTTAGAGTTTCGAATTTCATCAAGTATTTTGAAAAGGGCCACTGATGTTCAGTAGTGTGTGAATGAGATATATCATTAGAGTATTAATACTAATCAATATGGGAGTTAAACTAAAAATACTAAATTTTTTCTAAACTTTCTCTAAATTATCTCTACCTTTATTTTCAAATCATTAACCTTCGTATGGACAAGTATATTGTTATTTCCGTCCTTCATTTATTGATTTTTTTTAATGTTGTACTGTTATTGAGTGTCTTAACCCTTTAAGCTTCCTGTTTGATCCATGTAGCGAGTTTTCAGCCAATGACTCCCAAATCAGATGGCTTTAGAAAACTAGATATAGAATACCCTTCAAACTTACTTGCTCGAATCAAACAGGCTATGAATTAAAACTAGCTTTACAACAAAATTTTTTTGCCCTTTATACCTTTTGATGTGAAACTCAATGCTTGCTTAGGCAAAGAGATCCGGTTACTCAGCCGTTCGATCAGGTGCTTGTTGGATTTTTTGGTCGTTGATCAGTGCTCGATCTTTCCTATTCATAGTCGGGATGAACACCAGCCATCGAATGAAGCTTCAGATCGAGTTTCAATTGTCGGATCATGCACTGGTTATCTTTTTTCATTTAGTTTTCAGCCGATAATAAACAGCAGTCGTTCGATCTCGTTCAGGATTAATTTGGACTGTCGAATCATGCATTTGTAGTGGGCCACCACTATTGGATATGGGATAACGTGATCTCAACCATCTGATTGCGTATCTGGCATGATATCAGCCATCTGATTGTGCAAATTTCTTTCGTCTGTTGTAGACTACATCGTGCACCGTGTACTGGTGATGTGGACTACACCATCGAATCTGTAGATAGAGCGATCGATCTATCATGCACCAAAGGCTATAAAAAATATTTTTTGAGATATTTTGGTTTGATTTTTGCTCTGATTTTATGCCTGAAAAATTAAAAAAAATATGTATTAAATTGCTCATTAATTCTCCATTATTTTGATGCCTAAATTGCTCAATTAGCTTGACATCTTTTTTCATAGATATGTTCTAATTTCATATTTTTTTAAAATTATTTATTTTTATAAAAAAATCTAATTTATTTATGAAATTAAATTTTTTAGAAGATATTAGTACCATAAAATATCTAAAATAAATATAAAATTATACGATTTATCACACTCTTTAACTTGAACTTTGCTCATCCTCGAATAAAGAAATAATTTAGAATTAAGTATCATTTAACTTAGAGTTTCGAATTTCATCAGATATTTTTAAGAGGGCCACTAATGTTCAGTAGAGCATGAATGAGGTATGTCATTGGAGTATTAATACTAATCAATATCAGAGTTAAACTAAGAACGCTAAACCTTTTCTAAACTTTCTTTAAATCATCCCTACTTTTATCTCCAAATCATTAACCTTCATGTGGACAAGTATATTGTTACTTCTATCCTCCATTTATTGATTTTTTTTTTAACGTTGTACTACTATTGAGTGTCCTAACTCTTTAAGCTTTCTGTTTGATCCTTGTAGCGAGTTTTTAGCCAATGACTTCCGAACCAGATGGCTTTAGGACACTAGGTATAGAATATCCCTCGGACTTGCTTGCTCGAATCAAACAGACTATGAGTTAAAACTAGTTTTACAATAAAAATTTTTTATCCTTCATACCTTTCGATGCGAAACTCAATGCTTGTTTAGACAAAGAGGTCTTACTTAACCATCCGATCAGGCACTTGATGGATTTTTGGCTGTTGATCAGCGCTCAACCTCTCCTTTTCATAGTCTGGATGAACATCAGCTGTCGGATTAAGCTTTAGATCGAGTTTCGACCATCGGATCATGCACTGATTTTTTTTCTTCGCTTAGTTTTCAGCCGACAATGAACAACAGCCGTTCGATCTCATTCAGGATTAATTTGGACCGTCAGATCGTAGGTTTGTAGTGGACCACCACTGTTGGATATGGGATAACGCGATCTTAACTGTCCGATCGTGTATCTGGCATGATATCAGCCGTCTGATTGCATAAATTTCTTCCGTCCACCATAGACCAGGTCATGCGCCATGTATTGCTGCTGTGGACCGCACCATTGAATCTGTGGACCGAGCGACCGGTCCACCGTGCATCGAAGGCTATAAAAATTGCTTGTGCCTGAAAAATTTTAAAAAATATATATTAAATTACTCATTATTCTTCATGATTTTGATGCTTAAATTGCTCAATTAGTTTGACATCTTTTTTCATAAATATGCTCTAATTTTATATTTTTTAATTATTTATTTTTATAAAAAAATCTAATTTATTTATGAAATTAGATTTTTTAGAAGATGTTAGCACCATAAAAATATTTAAAATAAATATAAAATTATACGACTTATTAGTATATCAGCATGGGGCCCAATACCGAGACGACATATCTTATGTCAACTTATCATGTTTGTGCATTGATCCTTTTCTTTTTCTCCTAGCATTAAGATATTAGAATAACTATGTGTTGGTGCAAAAATCTGCTTGCGCCGGAGAAGCTGGAGTCGGGGAAGTCGCGGTCGCCGCCGGGACCTGCAAAGGAAGTCTAAACCGGAGGTGGGGTTGCTCCGGCAAGACCCTCCGACGCTCAAGTCAGTTCTCTGTCTCAACAAGAATGGAGTGCTCGAACGAAGAATTTAGCAGAGTTTTGAGATAAGAAATGAGCTTATAGAATAACGTATCTGGGTCCCCCTTTTATAGGCGGAGGAAGCAACGGATTGATGGTGACGTTTGTAACCGTCTGGCAGTGGACTGCCCAGGGTCAGGTGGAGTTTGCTGCGAAGCGTAGTGGAACGGACCCGTGGCTATCGCTGGGGTGTGCCACGTGGAGTCTGCCGCGCGAAGTGGGACGGCGTTTGTCGTCGTGACTTGCCAGTGGATGGGAGAATCGCGCAGTATCCGTTGTAGGAGGTGGAGCAGGATCGTGGCCGTTTATCGTGGCTGGTCAGGTAGTAATGGAGCCGCGCGGGATCCGTCATAGGGAGTGGAGCAGTGCTGCGATCGTTACTGCGGCCTGTCACGGAGTGGTGGGGCTGCGCGGAATCCGCCACAGAAAATGTAGCAGAATCGTGGCCGCGATTGTGGCCTGGGAGTGCTGATCTGTCAGCTGAAGTTCGGCAGTGGTCAGAGTCCGGCCACCGTAGAGGTCCGGACGAAGACCGTCTGCAGCCGTTGGAATCGAGGACGAAGCTCGGCTCTCACAGAGTTCGGGCAAAGTCTTCCCGCAATCAAGGTTAAAGGCGAAGTCCGGCTCCCGTCGGAGTTCGGTCAAGGCTTACCAGCAGTTGACGTTGAGGACGGAGCCCGGCTCCCGTGGGAGTCCGGGCGGAGTCTGCTCGCTGCTGAAGTTATCGGCGGAGTCTGGCTCCCGTAGGAGTCCGTCCGGCTCCCGTAGGAGTCCGGTCGCAGTCTGCCTTGCAGCCGTTGGAGTCGAGGATGAAGCTCGACTCCCGTAGGAGTCCGGGCGGAGTTTTCCTGCAGTCAAGGTTAAAGGCGAAGTCCGGCTCCCGTAGGAGTCCGGGCGGGGCTTACCAGCAGTTGACGCTGAGGACGGAGCCCGGCTCCCGTAGGAGTCCGGGCGGAGTCTGGTTGCGGCTGAAGTTGTTGGCGTCGAGGATGAAGCCCGGCTCCCATAAGAGTCTGGGCTAAGTCTCCCTGCAATTAAAGTCAGAGGGGAGGTCCGGCTCCCGTAGGAGTCCGGACGAGGCCTACCAGCGGTTGATGCTGAGGACGGAGCCCGGCTCCCGTAGGAGTCCGGGCGGAGTTGTCCTGTAGTCGATGTCGGCGGCGGAGCCCGGCTCCCGTAGGAGTCCGGGCGGAGTTGTCCTGTAGTCGATGTCGGCGGCGGAGTCCGGCTCCCGTAGGAGTCTGGGCGGAGTTGTCCTGTAGTCGATGTCGGCGGCGGAGCCCGGCTCCCGTAGGAGTCCGGGCGGAGTTGTCCTGTAGTCGATGTCGGCGGTGGAGCCCGGCTCCCGTAGGAGTCCGGGCGGAGTTGTCCTGTAGTCGATGTCGGCGGCGGAGCCCGGCTCCCGTAGGAGTCCGGGCGGAGTTGTCCTGTAGTCGATGTCGGCGGCGGAGCCCGGCTCCCGTAGGAGTCCGGGCGGAGTCTGCTTGCGGCTGAAGTTGTTGGAGTTCTCGATGAAGGAGCCCGGCTCCCGTAGGAGCCCGGGCGAAGTTGTCATGTAGTCGATTCCACCGAGGACTTCGGCTGTGGGTATTTTATACCCAACACCAGTCCCCCTACTTTCGAGTTTGAATTTCAAATGAAGGAAGTACACAGAGAGAGAGATGGACACATCCAAAACCGTCCCTTCGAATCCTGCGCACTGCCGCCTCCAGATATTTTGGCATTAAATGTGCGCGTGCCGGAGTCTTTTCGAATTGGAGCGGTACGAGGGGACGCTTCGAAATTCCCGCAGGTACACTGACCTAGGTACGGTGCAATTATGATCCTGCCAACCGTCAGCCGCTTTTAGCCGTCTGTCAGGGGGAGTGGGACACGTGTCGGATGCGGACTGGCCCGGGGGATTCGCGATCATTATGGTGCCGGATCCCAGGGTCTATTTAAACCCGTCCTCCCTCCTTTAGGCGTCTTACTCCATTCCTGAGTTTTCGCTGGTGTCTGTCTTCTCTTCGAGAGCCCTGCTTTAGTGAGCGTCTTCTCGAGCCGTAGGTGCCTCCCGTTTTTCATCCCTCAGGTCCCTCAGAGCAATATAGGTTAGTGCCAACCTTCCTCTCACCGCCTAGGGGCTTCTTTTCTCATCATTACTTTTGTGCATCCCTCCGAGTTAGTCTTCGGCCTTTTGTTCTCCTTTCGGTCTGTCTTTTTAGGGTCCTTTAGATCCCCCCTTCGAAACTACTCAAAATGGCCTCTGGCTCTTCTGCTCCCAGCAGTTCCGAGAGTTCTTCTGCTTCAAACCCCCAGGTCCCTGTCTCTGTGGATGAACCCGCGTCCGGGGTTGGGCCTCACCCGATTTTCGCACCGGACGTTATTCCATGTTCCTCGACTTCGGAGGAACTCCTTCTGATAAGGGTTCAGTATGGGGTTCCTCCGGAGTACGACCTGGAGCTACCTGGCCCCTCTAACCGGGCCAGCACTCCTCCTCCCGGTCGCTTTTGTTTGTATCAGGAAGCGTTCCGTGCCGGACTCTGGCTTCCGCTTCCTGCCTTTGTCGCTGCCTTCTTCCGCTTCTTGGACATCTCTCTCGCTTCCGTGGCTCCGAATTCCTTTAGGTTTTTGATAGGGTTTCTCTCCCTCTGCCACGTAGTCGAGGTTCAGCCGTCTCTCTCCTTGTTTAGGTATTTTTATACCTTCAAACGCCATCCTTCGACGAAGGACTGGTGGTACTTCTCCCCCCAGTTTGGTAAGAAGGGGTTGCTGAAAGGCGCCCCTTCTTCGATTCACAATTGGAAGGGGAAATACCTCTTCGTCCACTGCCCGACCCTGGAACTGGGCCTGCCCCCTTGGGGTTCTCTGAGGGATTCCGTCCGCCGGGCTCCTAGCCTGGGGGAGGACGACCTCCAGGCCGTCCAGAAGCTTCTAACTTATCCCGCTCCTTCTCTTCCTAATCTTCTGAGGGAGCAGCTTCTTTTCAACATCGGCCTGAGCCCCCAGGATCCAGCGAGTATTCATCTTATCTTTTCTTTTCTTGCCTTCCTCTTCTTCTTCTCTTTACTTCTTTTTCCTTCCCACTCTCTTCTTTTTCTTTCTCTTCTCTTTTTTTTTTTTTTTTTGACTCTTGATTGATCGGTGTTGCTTCTTTTTCCCCTTTTTCTTCTTTCTTCTCTTTCTTTTCTTTCTTTTTTTTTTTTTTTTTTAGCAATGGACGCCGAAGCAACGCGGATGCTCGTCAGGGGCATGAGAGCTCAAAAGAGAAAGGGCGCGGCGGCCTTCGGATTGGCGAAGAGGGCCAGGGCAGTGGAGACGAGCTTGGCTGCGCCCGTCCAGGCGGCCCCGGCCATCAACATTCCTTCAGATGCCGAGCCAGTGGCTCCCCGGGCCTCCTCGAGGAGCCCGCCGACTGGGGCCCCCGCTCTGGCGGTTCGCTCCACGGAGGCGCCCGCCGTGGGGAGGAGGAGAAAATCGGTGGCTCGCAGGGCGAGTAGCCACCGAGCTGCTGTAGACGAGTCCGTCTGCTCCGAGGAGGGATCGGAGAATCCCTTCAACGATAAGGACTTGATCAGGTGGTTGATCGACAGCTGCATCCTGTCCGACGTCGTGGAGAGGATCGACCACGCCGATCCTGAGCAGCGGGCTTGGGACTCTTTGGGGTCCTTCCTCGAGGTAAATGGATCTTTATTTAAACGGTCACTTGGCCTCTATCGTAATTCTCTATCCGTCCTTGCAGATTGGGCACCAGCTCTTCGCCTATATCGAGGCGGTGAGCCGCATGAGGAGGGATATCCTCGGGGTGGAGGAACGCTGCCAGGCCGAGGTCGCTCGCCTCCAAGCGAAGACGACTGAAGTGGCCGCCCTCCAGGAGGCCCTGGAAAGAGAGAAGCAAGCCCGAGAGGAGGAGAGGCAGACCTTGGAGGAGTCGGCGAGGAAGGCGGAGGCCGAGGTTGCTCACTTGGTCGAGCAAACTCCGGTCCTAGTCTCGGAGGTCAGGGCCCTTGCGGTGGAGGAATTCAAGGCCTCTGCGGAGATGAGGAACCTGAATGTCCAGTTCGGCCAGGAGGCGTTCACCAAGGGGTTCAAGCTCTGCCAAGAGAAGGTGGCCAGCAAATTCCCCGAGCTCGACCTCGGCTTTTTTGAGGAGTCTGAAGATGAGGCCGGCCCCTCGTCCGCCGCCACCGCGGTCGCAGCCCCCGCACCGAGTTCTCCACCTCCCGCCCTTGAGGTCTGAGACCTCAAATCTTGTGCCCTTATTTTGTCGCAATATTTCCTTTATGTTTGTCTTCAAAATTATTCAATCAATAAAGTCAAATTTCTTGTTGTGGATGGCTTCTCCCTCCCCTTCCTCC
Organism: Elaeis guineensis; assembly: GCF_000442705.2. NCBI lineage: Eukaryota > Viridiplantae > Streptophyta > Magnoliopsida > Arecales > Arecaceae > Elaeis > Elaeis guineensis. Next base: position 87,393,784 of record NC_025993.2, read on the forward strand.
TTCTTTCTGCTTTTCTCCTTGCAATGAGTCATTCTTTGACGCTTTTACCTTCCGATGGCAGTGTCCTGCAGAAGCACTCCCCTTGCCCCTGGGGGTCCCGCTGAAATCGACGATCCAACGGTTAAAAAAGGAGGTCCTTCACCTGATGAAGAAGTTGAAGAAGTCAGAAGGCGAGCTCTGCAAATCGAGAGAAGGCCATTCTAAAGCCGCCGCTGAGGCCGCCCACTTTCGGAGTCTCCATGTGAAGGCAATCATGGATTACAGCCGGAGGAAAGCAAACTTCGCAAAGGAACTCGAGGAATGCAAGAAAAGCACCAGCGATCGAATTTGGGCTCAAGAAGCCAGGATCAGCGCCCTGAAGGTGGAACTGTCAGCTGCAAAGAGGAAGATCGGCCAGCTGGAAGGAAATTCATCCCGGCTCTTGGCCCGGGTCGATGATGAACAGAGATGGTCGCAGAAGGTCTCCGACCTTCAGAAGCAGCTTCAAGATGCCGAGATGAGCCACGACGTGCAGCGGGCTAGCTGGCGCAGGCAGGTGGAAGAGTATAAAGGAAGATTCCGGACGGCGGCCGACGAAGTCGTTCGTCTTCAGAGGCAGCTGGCTAACAGGGCGCAGCTTACTTTCGCCCAAGATTCTGAAGAGCTTCAAGCCCTGAGAGGCACTGTTGAGGGGATCTCTGTCTCTCTCGGGGAGAAGACAGCCGAGCTGCAACAAGTGAAGATCCAGCTGGTACTTGAGCGGCGGGCCGTCGCGGATGCGGAGGCGGAGTCCGAAGTTTTGAGGAAGAGGCGTCGAGAGGCGGAGGCTGAGAGCCAGCGACTCCGTCGGGCAGTCCAGGACGCGCTGCAGAAGAGGGAAGAGCTAGAAGGAGAAATAGAGAATTTGAGGCAGTCCTGGTTGAGGGATGGAGTAGATAACTCTAGGTCGGAGGGAGCAGGGCCTCCTTAGAGCTCTTTTATCTTTCTGTCTTATCATGTAGTTACTTCTTTTTTGTCGTTTTGCCCTTCTTTCCTTGGCCGTCCTGGCCTTGTAGTGTGTATATCGGAAATGGAATAAAAAGAGTGTTTTGTGTTACCTCGTCCACGCATTGCACTGATATTGTTGTCTGCTGAACCTTTCTTGTCGTTTGACTTGTCTGGTGTAGACGTCGTCGGGGGGGGGCTTTTTCCCTTCATCCGATCTTGTTAGGCGGCCGGGTTTCGCCACCATTAACCACTGCTGCAGAAGTCGTGGATGGAGCCCGGCTCCCGTAGGAGTCCGAGTGAAGTCTTCCTTGTAGGCGGAACCCGGTTCCCGTAGGAGTTCGGATAAAGTCTTCCTTGTAGGCGGAACCCGACTCCCGTAGGAGTCCGGGTGAAGTCTTCCTTGTAGGCGGAACCCGACTCCCGTAGGAGTCCGGGTGAAGTCTTTCTTGTAGGCGAAACCAAGTCTTCCTTGTAGGTGGAACCCGGCTCCCGTAGGAGTCCGGGTGAAGTCTTCCTTGTAGGCGGAACCCGGCTCCCGTAGAAGTCCGGGTGAAGTCTTCCTTGTAGGCGGAACCCGGCTCCCGTAGGAGTCCGGGTGAAGTCTTCCTTGTAGGCGGAACCCGGCTCCCGTAGGAGTCCGGGTGAAGTCTTCCTTGTAGGCGGAACCCGGCTCTCGTAGGAGTCCGGGTGAAGTCTTCCTTGTAGGCGGAACCCGGCTCCGTAGGAGTCCGGGTGAAGTCTTCCTTGTAGGCGGAACTCGGCTCCCGTAGGAGTCCGGGTGAAGTCTTCCTTGTAGGCGGAACCTGGCTCCCGTAGGAGTCTGGGTGAAGTCTTCCTTGTAGGCGGAACCCGGCTCCCGTAGGAGTCCGGGTGAAGTCTTCCTTGTAGGCGGAACCCGGCTCCCGTAGGAGTCCGGGTGAAGTCTTCCTTGTAGGCGGAACCCGGCTCCCGTAGGAGTCCGGGTGAAGTCTTCCTTGTAGGCAAAATCTGGCTCCTGTGGGAGTCCGGGCCTTCCACTTTGCTCGAGTCGGTGTGAGGTTCTCCTCTCGTTACCAGCCTGGCTGCGGGGGTGCGTTAGAGCGCTGTAAGGCCTCTCCCCCCATCCGGTCTAAAAGAACCGGGCCTTCGACTTTGCTCATGTCAGGACGAGGTTCTCCTCCTGTTCCTGACATGGCTGTGGGGGCACATTTGGGCGGGAGCCAGACTTCGCCTTTAACCTTGATTGCGGGAAGACTTTGCCCGAACTCTGTGAGAGCCGGGCTCCATCCTCGATTCCAACGGCTGCAGACGATCTTCGTCCGGACCTCTACGGTGGCCGGACTCTGACCACTGCCGAACTTCAGCCGACAGATCAGCACTCCCAGGCCACAATCGCGGCCACGATTCTGCTACATCTCCTGTGGCGGATTTCACGCAGCCCCACCACTCTCTGACAGGCCGCAGTAACGATCGCAGCACTGCTCCACTCCCTATGACGGATCCCGCGCGGCTCCATTACTACCTGACCAGCCACGATAAATGGCCACGATCCTGCTCCACCTCCTGCAACGGATACTGCGCGATTCTCCCATCCACTGGCAAGTCACGACGACAAACGCCGCCCCACTTCGTGCGGCAGACTCCACGTGGCACGCCCCAGCGATAGCCACGGATCCGTTCCACTACGCTTCGCAGCAAACTCCGCCTGACCCTGGGCAGTCCACTACCAGACGGTTACAAACGTCGCCATCAATCCGTTGCTTCCTCCGCCTATAAAAGGGGGACCCAGATACGTTATTCTATAAGCTCATTTCTTATCTCAAAACTCTGCTAAATTCTCCGTTCAAGCACTCCATTCTTGTTGAGGCAGAGAACTGACTTGAGCGTCGGAGGGTCTTGCCGGAGCAACCCCACCTCCGGTTTAGACTTCCTTTGCAGGTCCCGGCGGCGACCGCGACTTCTCCGACTCCAGCTTCTCCGGCGCAAGCAGATTTTTGCACCAACAGATATCATGAACTACTACCCTCTCTGACATCCATGAAGAACAAGATAGAATGACAGATACATTATGCCAATGTTGAATTTGGTAAAGATGCACTGCCAATTACATTCTAGGCAGGAGGTCACAGATTAAATGTGTTCGTATCTTAACCCCATTGAGTGATTCCTGCAAATCATTCTCTTCTAGGGAGGACAAAATGTGGTTTTTCTGCTTCTCTTGTAAACTTGCAGGATGCATGTATACTTGTTGAATCCCATTCTATAGCAAAATGTGTACTCTTCCTGTAACATAATTTGATGCACCATTCATCCTAACATAGTCACATAGATGCTGTTGCAGTGATACCATGGATACCTCGGATCGGTGTGCTATCATAGATATCTCGGATCGGTGAGCTATCCTTATGGTTGCTAACCCAAATATCGATCTGAAGTACACAGAGAAGAACTATTTGCATCCGATCTAATGTACGGCCTATTTGGCACATAAGCTTCCTCCATTACTTCGGTCAGCCAGTTTTTTGGCACGTGCAGTTTCTATCCACTCCAAGTAGATAAGCTCGATGTAACTAACTCCCCATAATCCCGTGAGAGCAAATAAGGGCTAGAATATCTCACTCACAATGGCACGTCCAACAGCCCAACAACTTCGAAACTACATGTTCTCATAATTGTTAAACCATCTTCTCCATAAATAAGCAGAGCCTGAAGGACCCAGGTAAGTAATCCATCTCAGCAAATCACTTGCTGCTTTTGCTATTCTCTAATTTCTGACTTGAGCGTCGGAGGGACTTTGCTGGAGCAAAACCTTCGGTCCGGATTTTATTTTGTAGGTCACACTAGTACCCCTATGCAAGGCCTAGTCGCTCACTTTTTGATCTTAGCCAAAACCAGTAGCAATAGTTTCTATTGCAAGGAACTAATGGTTTCGGTTGAAAACTCAACTTAGCATAAAGGACCGGCCAAGAAATGTTCAAGATCTTTGGACAACTTGGAGGAGCAAGGGAATCAAAGGTGATTTGACCATGGGATAGGATCAACTTTCAGCAGTAATTTGTTGGCAAGAAACTCCCATATGTTGCTTCACAAGAATTCTTCAATCAACACTCTTCTCCACAAGGCTCTGCTAACATTCAGCAATTGGAGGATCATATACAGTGGTAAATATCTTCAAAGCCACCAAACCATTTTACGGCATCTGCGTCCATTGCTGCCAAAACAAATCTCCTAGCAGCCATGACCTTAATTTGGTGTTCAGCTCCCTTTGCCAATGTTATTTTAGTTTTCCCACATCTCGGTTGGTATTTGAAGCTGTTGAAACATCTAATTCGTGGCCAATACCAATATGGTGTTTATGCCATTGCTAGATGCCTTGCAATTGCTCGTCCAAATCCGTATCGATCTTTAACTTTGCTTTCCCTCCGTACTATATGATTCATATTGCTATAAATATTTTCTGATAATAAAGCTAGGGAAAGCATTTCGCTTCGTCCATTTTCCTTTTATTAAAAAAAAAAGGGGGGTTCATTTAGCTTAAATAGATTCCCTTAGATAAGAGTAAGATACTTCTAATCTAGTAGTATTACAAGAGCATACAGCAAGAATTTTTTATATTATTCTTTATATTTTTCATATGACTTCACTTTCTGATGTCATGAAAATTTTTGTATAAATGATAATTTCTAATATTACTTTAAATACTTAGCAGGATTAAGGGTCTTCCATGCCACCCTTACAAATAAACATGTTAGTCCGATGACAACAACTTTTATGCTAAAGATGCTTGGTAATGGTTAGAACCATATCAAATTTCTGGTTGGTAATGGTCTTGATGCACTTTTTTGGACAGATGCTTGGATCGTAGAGGTGCCCCTTTACAAGGTTTTTCCTATAATCTATCAGATATCCAGATTGAATCTGATGTGACTGCCAGATTCTTCTTTACTCAATCAAATTCTTGGAATCCCAAAGTTAGATTGCAGTTATCCCATTAACTCATAATGGAGATTTCTCAACGGCCTCTCTTTATCACTTTCTTAATTCAAGAGGAGCAAAATGGGTCATGGCTAAGGCTCTATGGAGTATCAATGTCCCTTCTAAGGTTAAATGTTGCCTGTGGTATCGTCTCCTTCATAAAGTCAATACTAGGGGCGACCTTTTTAGGAAAACTGGGAGGTTCTTGGGTGGCTGTCATTTTTGTGATCATTAGAATGAATCTATAAATCGTCTCTTTATGATTTGTCCATTTGTTGCCTCAATCTGGAGAATACTTAACCAATCTCTCAATGTGCCTATTCCTAATTGTGACTTTAGGGATCTTTGCTCTAAATGGAGATCTGAATTTTTTGTCAAAGACTTGCATCCTTCAATTTTTATGTTGATTGTTGCTATAGTTTGGAGCTGCGAGCAAGAAAGAAATTGTTGTTGCGTGGATGTCTGGCCAGTACATCACCTCCCAGGACCTTTTTAGTACCACGTGATGCAGCAGGAAGAAAGAAGAAATAAAACAAAAACAATCAAAATATGTGGATCAGCCACAAAAAAGCTCGTCTCCACGGGGCATGCAAACTTCACTATAAAAAAAAAATTTTACAAGAGGAGATCTCATCCTCAACTCTCGTACATCTAATTTCTCTCTCACTAGAAGTTCTCCCTCATAAAAGCAATTTCTCTCTTGAAAGACTCCCCTGAACCCCTGAAGCGACCGGCGTTTACTGTCCAAGAGCCTCCTGCTCCTTCTTTCTCAGCGATGCGATCTCTCTCTCTCTTCTCTCGGGTTGGTTTCCGCACGACCACAGGCCTCACAGATTTCTGTGAGGTAAAACCAAGCCACCGCACATCGTTTCAAGTGTTCCCAGGCCTTTATAGGCCTTAAACATATGTTAGATTAGGATTAGGAATCCTAATCAGGCCCAAACAAACCTCAGATCAAGCTCCAAGCCGTTGGATCAAAACCGGAACATCCCTGGACCGTCCGATCGCCATCGGTCCATGAAATAGTACCGTGGATCGTGCGAAATGACTGAAAAATGCTCGCACGTCCATGTGGTCCGCCATGGACCGCACGGTCCATCGAGGACCATGGTACAGGCCCCAGGCGCAGCGCCTGGGCTTGGGCCGGCCTGCACGGCGGGCCTGGGCCGCGCCGGATGCTTGGGCCCGGGCCGCGCCCCACGCACCCGCGCACGGGCTGGACAGCGCGCCGCCTGGGCCACGCACCCCGCACATTGGCCCCGCCTGGGCAGCGCTCCGCCGCCCGCGGCAGCACCACCGGCGGCCCTCCACCGCCTCAGATCTCGTGCCGACTTCAAAAGCTCGTATCTCCTCTGTTTGAGCTCCATTTGGGGTGATCTTGGTCTCGTTGGACTCTATTTTTCACCGTGGACCTCACTGTGGGCTCAATATGGATCAAATTTTGAGATATCAAATCTTAACAATCTCCACCTCGATTGGATATTAGGCCTCCTCCTAACTTCGAGAGCTTCTGGATTTCTTCGCCCCAATATCCCGGGGCAATCGCCTGCTGATCATGGATGGGCAAACATGAGAATCAAGCCAGACCGCTCGATCTCATCTCCATCGTATGCTGTGCTCCTCCTGACCTGAGACCTGCTCGGGGCATCATACTGCGGCAATAGGAATCTCACCTTGCGACGTCGCCTTTCGTCCTCCTGAGTCTCCTATCTCGTGCTCGATCCACCTCCACCTGGAGCTCCACCTCACTCTGGGCTCCATCTGACTCCCGAAGCTCCACCTCGCACTGAGCTCCCTGTCAGGTAATAATATCCTCTGCTCCCCTTCTTTCCCTCTAGCACAATCCTATCACCACGTAGCATCCTCAGGATTCCTCCACCAGCTACCGTCCTATAGCCTCTCGAATCCAGTCTACTAAGTGAGATAAGATTCCGTCTGAAATTGGTTATGTATCGGACCTCCCCCAATCTCCTCACTGCACCATCATGTATCCTCCAGCTGACCATCCCGATGCCTCTGATTGCACAGCTCGATCCATCCGACAGATATACAGTGCCCTCACTGTTCTCCAGGAAGTCAAACTACTCCTCTCTGCAACATACATAATAGGGGCATGCAGAATCTAATATCTACTAATTGGAAAGAAGTAGATACCTCATCAGATATCTTCAGGACATCTCCATCTGAATCACTGTCAGCCTCGCCACAGCAGCCATCATTCGATTTTTGAGTTAAGAGCAATCTCTAGCTAGATGCCCCAACTCCTCACACCGATAACATCTGATTTTGCTCAAGTCCCTCCTGGACTTGGACCGCCCTCGTCGTGATCTCCTGTCACTCCATCTACCACCTCCTGCTCCTCCAAAAGTCACCAAAGCTGAGCTACCACCACCTAAGCTCGAAGCTGGATTCTCCCTCCTGAGAACTTCATTCTGGAGTATAGCTGCGGTGACCTCGTCCATCTTGATGGTGCTCTTCCCTATTAGAAAAGCAGTCACCAAGGACTCGTACGAAGGGGAAAGCGATGCTAGCAAAACCAATATTCTGATCTTCTCCTCAACATTCTCACCAACACTGAGGAGGTCGGTGAGGATCTTCTGGAAGTGGCTTAGATGCGCTTGCACGCTCTGTCCCTCAGCCATCCGCAGCTGGTAAAACTGCCTCCAGAGGAAAAGAGTGTTGGTGAGAAACTTCGCCAGGTACAACTCCTCGAACTTCGACCACAGCACCGTCGGAGAAGTCTCACTCAGCACATGGATCACCACCTCATCCGCTAGGTACATGCGGATAATACTCACTGCCTGCATCTGTAGCCGTTTTCAATCCCGCACCTCCATGGTGGTTGGCTTCTCATCACACAAGAGAACATCGATCAACCCATGTTGGATAAGCATATCCTTCACCCTTGCCTGCCACAAGGAGAAATTGCTCTTACCATCAAATTTGTTGATCTCCATCTTGATTGTTTCTGTCTTCTCCATCTTCAGTCTTGCTCACCATCGCTGTAATCTGCATCCTTGTACCACCTCACTCTGATATCATTTGTTGGGTGGATGTTTGGCTAGGACACCACCTCTCAGGATTTTTTCAGTACCACATGATGCAACAGGAAGAAAAAAGAAATAAAACAAAAATAATCAAAATACATGGATCAGCCACAAAAGGGCTTGCCTCCACGGGGTATGCAAATTTCACTATGAAAAAAAAAATTTACAAGAGAAGATCTCACCCTCAACCCTCGTACATCCAATTCCTCTCTCACTAGAAGTTCTCTCTCACAAAAGCTCTCTCCCTTGAAAAACCCCCTGAACCCCTGAAGCGACCGACGTCCGCTGTCCAGGAGCCTCCTGCTCCTTATCTCTCAGCGATGTGATCTCTCTCTCTCTTCTCTCAGGTTGGTTTCCGCACGACCACAGACCTCACGAATTTCCATGAGGTAAAACCAAGCCACCACACATCGTTTCAAGTGTTCCCAGGTGTTTATAGGTCTTAAACACATGTTAGATTAGGATTAGAAATCCTAATCAAGTCCAAACAAACCCCAGATCAAGCCCCAAGCTGTTGGATCAAGATCGGGACATCCCTGGGCCGATCATGATCGATCCACAGAATAATGCCGTGGACCACACGAAACGGCTGGGAAACGCCTGCACGATCCACGTGGTCCGCCATGGACCGCCCGGTCCACCGTGGATCGGGGCACAAGCCCCAGGCGCTATGCATGGGCTGGGCCGCACGCCCGCATGGGCCACGCACTTAGGTCACGCACCCCACGCGTTGGCCCTGCCTGGAACGTGCTCCACCACCTGCGGCCGTGCCACCGAGGCTCCACCGGCCCTCCGCCGACAGTCCTCCACCGCCTCGGATCTTGTGCCGACTTCAAAAGCTCGTATCTCCTCCGTTTGAGCTCTATTTGGGGTGATCTTGGTCTCGTTAGACTCCATTTTTCACCACAGATCTCATTGTAGGCTCAATATGGATCAAATCTCGAGGCGTCAAATCTTAACAATTGTCGGATGTTTTCGCACAAAACTTCCAAGCCTAGTTTTGTGGTTTTTAAAATCTTACAGCTCTTAAATGACCGGTCAGTGCTCTATAAACCAAAGGATCTTCTTGGGTTTTGTAAGCTTTGGAACAAATTGAAATCTCTAGTGGCCAATATAAATGCTGCCAATTCGACCATCATTGGTCCTCCATGACTTTGTCTGTTGTTACTTCCTTGCTAGCTCTATAACTGGCTTATTGTTATTTCCCTCTCACTTGCTTTTAATCCTTGGAAGAGATGTTGATGGAGAAAGGCTTTTGCTGGTCATTGAACGCTGTAAAAGCTTGCTTAAGATATGATTTCTTAAGAACTGATACTACCTCTGAGTCTCTTTTTTGGCACCTCTTACTCTTCTCTTGGGATGCTCTTTTTGTTTTATGTCCCTTTGGGAGGTGATGATGGAGGATGCTTTTAATCAACATTTTTCTTAGTGGTGACTTAATCCTAGATAAAGGATGTTCTACTAAGTCTTCTTTTGATCTTTATTTATTCTCTGCTCAAAATAGTTCTTAACATTTGTTTTACAGGTCCTCTTGTTTTTTATATTCTTCTGTACTTTTCTATTGTATGTAAGCGCTTGTACATTCTCTCATTTTCAATAAAGCTCAGTGAGTAATGAGAAAACTTCCATCACTCTCCTCTTCTATCAAAAAAAACTTTTATGGTAAAGATGCAAGTTAGGTGGCCATACAAATTTCTTGAGTGGATTTGCATTCTTTCTGTAATACCCGGCCCATTTGGGCCCTGGACCAAGCCCAAAGGCCCACAAAAAAAAAATTGAAAATTGAAGAAGACTCTCGTAGGGAGTCTTCTTCCTCCCGACCGGCTCCTAATCGGAGTCGAAAAATACCCTGGGGAGGAGTCAAACTCCTTCCCCTCCGGCCCTATTTAAGAAGGAGATCTCTCCTCTCCCTGTCCCATCAAGAAATTCAGGGCAAAACCGCAAGGATTGCCAAAGTTTTCTTGCGAAAGCCCTTCACTGTGCTCGCCCCAAATTCTCGCCGAAGATGCCACTGGAGCTCAGGTAAGGCTCCAACCTTTCTTCCTCTCCTATTTTCCTTTCTCCCCATGGCTTTAGACCCTCACCGACCATCGAGATTGTCGAAAAATCTATGAAAAGGTGAACCCCTACTTTGCTCTGTTCGGTCGGGACATCTTCCTCTCTTTTTGAGCCATCGGTGCCGTCGTTTGTAGTATCTCATCCTTAGGTTTGGATCCCCACCTCTCTACCTGTCATCCCTGAGAGGTCTTGGCCGCCAGCGACCGGTCAATGACCAAAAAATAAGAGAAAAAGGGTGGGTCCCCTATTTTCTGAATTTTTTTAAAAATCCTCCACCGATTGAACCTTGCCGCCAGCCATCCTTGCCCCACCACCATCGACCGCCACTGCCAGACCTTCGACCGTGCCATCGTGCCTCACCAGAGTACAAGCCACCCCTTTTTCCCCTCTCGTGTCCCTCTTTGTTCGACTAGGAAAACAGAGAAAGAAGAGAAAAGAAAGAAGAAAAGAAGAGAAGAAAAAGAAAAAAAAAAGAAGACAAAAAAGGAAAAGAAAGAAAAAAAAGGAAGGAAAAAAAATAAGAGAGAGTTCTCTCTCTTTCCTCTCTTCTCTCTCTACATTTCTCTCTCCAATTCTCTCTCTAGATTCTCTCTCTACTTTCTCTCTCTAAAAATAAGAGAGAGTTCTCTTCTCTCTCTTTCTCTCTCTAATTGTATCATGGAGTTTAGGATAAATTTGAGATAAAAATATGACTTGAAATCACTTTAAAATTTATGTAGTAGGTTGGATCTTAGTCCGATCCTTATTTGAAATTTATAACATCTGATTATAGTTAATCTATATTGAATCATCCTGATATGATCTTTGATGATTTCGATCATGATTGCTTCATCTAAAGGATATGAAGATTCTCTTTCCACTTTTTTTCTCTAAAATTTTTTCTCTCTTCATGGATTTTCTCTCTCTAGAAGTCTTGTGGATCAATGGAGGGTCCAGATACTTAGATAAATATCAATTTTGGTTAATCCTAAGAGAGGTCCTGGATTTATGTTATTAAGATCGTTTATCCATATTTTTTTTATATATAATTTTTATATTTAATTTTGATCATGTAAAGATGTAATTGTTGTACAAAAAGATATGGAATAAAATATCTTGATTTCGGATTCATAGATTGAGGAGCTCATCAAATTCTGTATTTAGATCGGTCACCGATAAAGGTAAGAATTTCTGTACATGATCACCATTATATATGCTATTTTATCATTGGTATTGTATCGTTGGCTTTGCATTGTTGAATTTGTGATCGATGATTTTGCTATGCCGGAGACACCATTATTTGCTTATATGGTTTTTAAGTGTGAGTATGGATTATGTCAATATATATGAATTCATGATTGATGGCATGATTATTTGTGCATGATATATTTATTTTGATTACACTGTAAATTAGAATTGATTTGATGAAATCAACATATAACAATTAGATAACAAGGATATGGCTTGAACTAGCCTTGTTATGTGAAATAGCCTCCTGATGTGCAAATCTTAAAATTTGTAAATAAAACCGCAAGCGCACGGTGTGCAGAGTAGCACGACCAGCGAGTACGGGTCGATCCCACAGAGACTTGGTTTTAAAAATGATTTTCAAATCTATGCTCAAGCGAGCTTTAACAAAAATCAAAAGTCGAAAGTTGTTTGCTAAAGACAATAAGACTAAGGATCTAGGGTTTTTGAATCCACTAGATCTAGATTAGGAAATTCTACCTAGAATTTTTCTTATTGATCCTAACGACTACTCCTCTTGTCTTTCCCAAGCATAGATTATGAAGGGACTAAGGCCCAACGATAACCCATCAAGATTCTTTACAGGGGAGTAGTAAGTAGGATCCCTTAGGGTTTTCTCCTCCTATGCACTGAATCAAGCATGAACTATGAAGGGACTCTGACCCAACTGTAGTTCATCAAAAATTCTTGGCAAAAGAGGAGAAAAAAAAACCCTAAGAAAAAGAAAGAACCCTATGTAAAATCCCTACTCATGATCTAGCTTCATCGCAAACCCTAGAAGGGATGCTTAGCTAGACATGATCTAAATCTACTTGCAAAATTTAAATACAGAAAAATAAACTACCCTAATTTCATAAATTAAACTATCCTAATTGCATAAATTTAAACCACATAATTTAAACTAACCTAATTGCATAAAATTAAATTGCATAAATTAAACTATCCTAATTGCAAGAAAAATAAATTGCATAATGTAAAGAGATGAAATTGCATAAAAATAAGATTTTATATATAAAAAAAATTTATTACAAAATCCTCAAAGCTCGAGGCTTGAAAAGAGAGCTAAAAACCCTACTATCTAGGGTTACAAGCTTGATCGGAAGGAAGAATACATAAAACAAGGGCCTTTGGGGGCTTTTTATAGGCATTTGGGGGTTATAAGGTTTTCAAAACTTTCGATGTGGGACTAAGAGATTTTAGAGAGTTGTTAGGGGGGTTTATGGTGCGCCGATGGGTCCATGGTCCACGCGCCTGTTGCTGTGGACCAGGCGGCTAATCAGATCACCAAATCAGTTGATTTTTGATCAATTTTGATCTGATTTGACTCGGGTTTGACCCAATTGAGTCTTCTTTCTTCATTCTTCAATTCCTGGGTCAATTTAACTCCGTTTTGCATAAAATTTGCGTCGTTGGAATTCTCTTTCCTTATTCTTTCTATTGATGATCTCTTCTTCTGCAAAATATAATAACAAGTATCAATTTCTTAATAAAGTTAGATAATTTAGATATTAATTGATACTTTTTATGTCAATTTGTGACATAAATCACACCCCCCAACTTAATCATTGCTAGTCCCTTAGCAATGTACCAAAATAAGATCATAATTCAAAAAGATCCTTCCTTTGCAAATTAATTTAAGATCAAAATTCAAGAAGTTTTCTAGTATTACTAAGTAATGAGCTTCGAATTAGAATCGGTAGTCGGTCTACTTAGAAGCTTTCTTAGAGTACACTTAAAGTTTTATAGCACTTGTGTGAGTGATAACTAACTTAGTATTTCAGTATTAACTTGTACAGGCCAATTGTATCATTTTTCATAACTTAGTTCGATTAATTTTCTATACACCCCAGATTAAACAAAGAACTAAGGTAGCTTTCACACTGTTTTTTTGTTTTTTTTTTTTTTTTTTTTTTTTTTTTGCTGAGCATCCTGGCCTTCCCACCACCGTTTGACGCGAATCTCAACACTTGACTTAGGTGAAGAGACCCGGTTACTAGGCTTAGGGCAATCCACATTTACTCTGTGTTTTGCATTTTATTTCAGGCAGGTAGCTCTTTCCTTAAATTCAAATTTCTTCAATTGAGGTGTAGAGAAAATTATCTAATTTAAATAATACTCAAATTCTTAATTGACCTTACAATTAACACCTACTTTACCTTGTTAGTGTGCATGTGCAATTGGAAGTGCTAATAGTCTTTAAATGACCTAAGCCACCAAGAGTCTAACCAGCTAATCTTCTCCGTGACTCACTACATTAGCAAATACTTTCTAACTTACTCTTATTTCTTTTATAGATTAATTTATTTCATATATATATATATATATATATTTATTTATTTATTTATTTTTTTACATAATATATTAAATGCAAGAAATAACTCATAGTGGAAGGAAAAGGAAATGATAACACCTGATTTTGTTCAAGCTCTCCCCCCAACTTGACCGACATTGTCCCCAATGGAGTTTATCTAATTTAATTGTCCTAAGCAAACTGAAAACAAAGAAAGCATTAGAAATTAAATAAGCTGGGTTGCCTCCCAGAAGTGCTAAGTTTTATGTCTTCAGCCAGACCAAACCTCGAAGCAACTTAATCAGAATAAGTTGGTTCATAAAGAACCATGGCATCTTCAATAGTCTTGACAGGTAATTCCAAGAATGGTTTTAATCGTTGACCATTAACTTTAAAGATAACACCATTACTTGGGTTTTCAATCTCAACAGCTCCGTGTGAAAAGACTTCCTTTACTAAAAATGGTCCTGTCCATCTAGACCTAAGCTTTCCTGGAAACAGATGTAATCTAGAGTTATATAAGAGTACCTTTTGTCCGATATTGAAAGTTTTTCTCATAATTGATTGATCATGAAATGCTTTGGTTCGTTCCTTGTATATCTTTGCATTTTCATAGGCTTCATTTCTAAGTTCTTCTAATTCATTCAACTGAAGCTTTCTATGGTTTCCAGCGTCGTTCAAATTTGTATTTAGTTGTTTGATGGCCCACATGGCTTTGTGTTCTATCTCAATAGGCAAGTGACATGGTTTACCAAACACAATCCTATAAGGAGACATTCCTAGATTGGTCTTGAAAGTGGTTCGGTATGCCCAAAGTGCATTAATTAATTTCAAAGACCAATCCTTTCTATTGGCACTAACAGTTTTTTCCAGAATTTATTTGATTTGTCGGTTTGACACTTCAACTTGTCCACTAGTTTGAGGATGATATGGTGTGGTCAATTTATGGGTGACATTATACTTTTTCATCAATGTTGCAAAAGGTCGGTTACAAAAATGGGTTCCCCGATCACTAATGATTGCCCTAGGAATACCGAAACGGGAGAGAATATTTTCTTTAAGAAACTTAATGACCATTTTGCTATCGGGTGTTCTACATGCAATTGCTTCTACCCACTTTGAAACATAATCAACTGCTACTAGAATATATTTATTTCCAAAGGAATTTGGAAATGGTCCCATGAAATCGATTCCCCAAACATCAAAAACTTCAACTACCAAGATTGGGTTGAGTGGCATCATGTGTCGCTTGGTGATTCGACCCATTTTCTGACATTGAGCACAACTTTTACAATATTCATAAGCATCCTTAAACAAATTGGGCCAATAAAAATCACATTGGAGAACCTTAGCAGCAGTTTTCTTAGACGCGAAGTGACCCCCACATGCTTGATCATGACAAAAAGATAAAATATTCATGACTTCGTTATCTGGGATACACCTTCTAATAATTTGATCAGGACATTGTTTAAAAAGATAAGGATCATCCCAAATGAAATACTTCACTTGGGCAAAGAATTTATATTTATCCTGCTTAGTCCAATGAGAAGGTATCTTGCCTATGGCTAAATAATTTACAATATCAGCAAACCAAGGTTTAGTAGACATAGACATGAGTTGCTCATCTGGGAAAGATTCATTGATGGGTGGTTCACTAGATGGTGCAACTGGAATTCGGGACAAATGATCTGCTACAACGTTCTCAGTGCCTTTCTTGTCCCTAATTTCTAGGTCAAATTCTTGAAGGAGCAAAATCCATCTGATTAAACGTGCCTTGGCATCCTTCTTTGCTAGGAGATGTCTAATGGCTGAGTGATCGGTGTAAACAATGGTGTGGGTCCCAACCAAATAAGATCTAAATTTCTCTAAAGCAAAGACAACGGCAAGGAACTCCTTCTCAGTTGTGGTGTAGTTAAGCTGTGCATCATTTAAGGTTTTACTTGCATAATATATCACTCTAGGCAGCTTATTTATTCGTTGACCTAAGATTGCGCCCACAACATGATCGGACGCATCACACATTAATTCAAATGGTTCAGACCAGATAGGAGGATGAATGATTGGAGCTGATACAAGTGCATTTTTTAGAAATTCAAAGGATTCCAAGCACTCATGAGTAAATTCAAATTTGGTATCCTTTGCCAAAAGATTAGTCAGTGGACGTGCTACTTTGCTAAAGTTGGCAATAAATCTTCTATAGAATCCAGCATGACCTAAAAATGAACGTATTTCTTTCACAGATTTAGGTGGTGGAAGACTTGCAATTAGATCTATTTTGGCCTTGTCCACTTCAATCCCCTTTTTAGAAATGACATGGCCAAGAACTATTCCCTGTTTGACCATAAACTGACATTTTTCCCAGTTGAGAACTAGGTGCTTCTCCTTACATCGTTCTAGAACTAATTGCAGGTGATTCAGACACTCGGAGAAGGTTAGACCAAAAACAGAAAAGTCATCCATAAAAATTTCTAGAAATCGTTATATCATATCTGAAAACATGCTGATCATGCATCTCTGAAAGGTTGCCAGTGCATTACATAGTCCAAAGGGCATTCGTCTATAGGCAAAAGTACCAAATGGACAGGTGAATGTAGTCTTTTCTTGATCTTCAGCGGCTATGGGGATCTGGTTGTAACCGGAGTATCCATCAAGAAAACAGTAAAACTCTTGTCCGGTTAGTCTTTCCAACATTTGATCAATAAATGACAAAGGAAAGTGATCTTTCCTTGTCGCAGCATTCAACTTTCTATAGTCTATACAGACCCTCCATCCCGTTTGGGTCCTAGTTGGGATAAGTTCGTTTGCATCATTTTGGACCACTGTTACCCCAGATTTCTTGGGTACTACTTGAACTGGGCTTACCCAAGAGCTATCAGAAATAGGATAAATTATTCCACTATCTAGGAGTTTCAGAATCTCCTTTTTAACTACATCCTTCATAACTGGATTAAGCCTTCTTTGGGCTTCTCTTGTTGGTTTAGCCTCTTCCTCTAAGTATATTCTATGTTGAACTATAGAAGGGCTTATTCCTTTGATATCTGCTATGGTCCAACCTATTGCTTCCTGATTTGCTTTTAGAACTGACACTAACTCCTCCTCTTGCTTGGGATCTAGGTCTGATGCAATAATTACAGGCAAAGTTTCTTTGGGTCCTAGATATGCATACTTGAGATATTCTGGGAGGGGTTTCAGTTCTAAAATGGGTGCTTCCTCTATCGATGGTTTAGGTGATGGTTTCACCATCTCAATGATTGGTTCAGTAGGAAGTGTCGATTCTTGATTAATCTGATTTTCTTTAAGTATTTCATTGACATCCTCAGACTCATGGATTAACCAGGGGTTAGACTCTAGGTCGACTTCATCATCACTAATGTCAATGGATTCATAAATACCATCTTGGACTACATTGACATCAGCATGAGAAGAGGATTCCTGTTCTAAGTTAAAAACATTAAGCTCAATGGTCATATTCCCAAAGGATAACTTCATTAGACCATTTCAACAATTGATTTCAGCATTGGCCGTAGCTAAGAATGGTCTTCCTAAAATGACAGGTATATGTCCTTTAGGATTCGCAACTGGCTCAGTCTCTAAAACAATAAAATCTACAGGAAAAATAAAATTTTCAACCTTTATCAGAACATCCTCGACCATTCCCTTAGGGATCCTGAGAGATCTATCGGCTAACTATAATGTGATCCCAGTAGGTTGAAGTTTTTCTAATCCTAGTTGTTCATACACCGAATATGGAAGGATATTCACACTAGCTCCTAGATCTAGCAAGGCCTTTTTTATATTGGTTTCTCCAATAACACAAGAAATTGTTGGAGCTCCAGGGTCCTTATATTTAATTGGCACATGGCTAGATAGGTATGAACTGACACTTGCAGCCAAAAATGCTTTCTTTGGTACATTAGTGGTCCTTTTCCTAGTGCAGAGATCTTTTAAAAATTTGGCATAAGTTGAAACCTGATGGATTATATCTAAAAGAGGAATATTAACTTGGACTTGTTTAAATACCTCTAAAATTTTGTCTAAATGTTCAGATTTATTGGATTTCAGTCTGTTTGGAAAAGGAGCTCTAGACTTTTAAGTACTGGACTAGGTGAATTTTCAGTTTCTGGTGCTTGAGATTGAAAGGTAGTAGTTTTAGAAGGTGACTCGGCAGATGAGTCATCTATATCATCAAGTGCAACTACCTTATTGTCTATTTGTTTTCCTGATCTTAAGGTATGAATGGCATTTACACCATTAACTTGGTTTTCTTGTTGGGGTCGTGGACCATTTTGGTTCCTAGGATTTGGCTCAGGTTGGCTAGGTAACCTACCATATTCTCGTTCACTAATGGTCGAAGCCAGCTGACTTACTTGCATTTCCAGACGGGCTATAGCTTGGGTGTTATTATTTATGAGTTGACCCGTGGTTTGCATAAAGCTGGTATGTGTCTTCATCATGGCTTCTAGGCTTTTCTCTAAAGAGGTAATTTTCTTGTCATTATCATGGAAGCCTGGCGGGTTGTTCATTACTGGGTTGGACCTTAGATTTTGCTGATTGAAATTTGGATTGCCTACATTAGGATTCTGGGACCATGAGAAATTCGGGTGATTCCTCCAACCTGGGTTATATGTGGGTGCATAAGGATTGTTCAATGGTCCTTGATAGGTGGCATTCACCTGTGCACACTCATTCGAGTAGGAACATTCTTCTAAGACATGGTCTGGTGCATTGCACCCTTTACACATGGGTGCAGATATTTGATTTACATTGGCTGGTCTCTGTAATTCTAAGGCTTCCAATCTACGTGTTAAGGTTGCAATCTTGGCCTCTGATGCTAGGGTTGGTTGAATTTGATGCATTCCTCCTCTTGAAGGTGTAGCTTTATCAGGTTCCCTAGTTGTTTCCCACTGTAAATTTTTCTCGGCTAGGTCTTCTAAGAATTGCCAAGCTTCAGTAGTTTCTTTGTCCATAAATTGGCCTTGGCACATGGACTCTAGCATGGTTCTTGAGTTTGAATCTAACCCCTCATAGATGATCTGGCATAGTCTCCAAGTTTCTATTCCATGGTGTGGGCATTGGGTTAAAAGATTCTTGAAACGATCAAAGTACTTCCAAAATGATTCACCAGCTAGTTGGTAAAATTGATTTATTTCATTCCTAATCCTAGCTGTTTTATGATGGAGAAAATATTTTTTTAAAAATGTTCTCACAAAGCCCTCCCAGGTAGTGACAGAATAGTTTGGCAGACTATAAAGCCACTTCTTAGCATTGTCCTTAAGGGCAAAGTTGATTAATCTAAGTTTGACCTCATCCTCTGTTAATTGCAGTTTCATGGTTGCACATACCTCCTCGAATTTTCTAATAAATATATAAGCATTCTCTAATCCTGTGAATTTTGGAAGCATATTTATGATTTGAGGTTTGATTTCAAAATTGTTAGCTGTGGGTTGTGGCAACCTGATACAAGATGGTTGGATGGAGCCAACTGGATAACACAAATCCTTAAGGGTCATGGGTTGGATTGGTTCAGCCATTGGAACAACAGGAATTGACTCAATTCTAACTAGACGACCCGACACTCTTCTCCACACACGAGGTGTACGATTTTCGATGTTTATATAATTTTTTTTTTTTTAATAAAATTTTTATGTATAAGGAAAAGAAAGAAAAGTTCTAAAGAGAAGATCCTAAGGAGTCCTAAATCTAAAGAAAAGTAACCAAATTAATTTAAATTTTAAATTTTTTTTTTTTCAAACAAGTGAATCAATAAATTAAACTCAATCTATCCTAGGGTTAACCTAAATCTAGACAGCTCCTAACTGTTCCAAGATGACCCTTCAAACCTTCCAAGTGGAGATTGATCAACTAGTTAGCCAGGTAAGTATAAGAGGTGGGAGGTTCACTCATCGTTGCCTTTCTAGACACCAAACGAGTTGGCCAGGCCAGCAACTGAACCAATTTAACAAACCACCCTCAGGGACTTGCCTAGACACCAACTAATCAAACAACTCAAACTTGGTAGAACTCTTAGGGTTTCTTGTCCTATTGAGCTCGAATTCCTTAAGGTTGACGTCTAATTGATTTTAAGATTAAAAGTCTAGGTAATGCAATATGATGGAGATGGTTTTTGGGCTAAGGAAGGGTAATGAAATCCCCACCTTATCTTGTTAATGGGTTGATGCCCTTAGATTAATTATGAAAATGCAAATACAAATAAACAAGATGACCAAGAATGTAAAAGATTTTAATTTAGAATTTTTTTTATTTTGATATTTTACTTCATGATTATGAAATGTCTTTTGTTTTGTTTTATATATATTTTTTTTTGTGATTAAGTAAATTCAAATGATTAGGTCTAAAAGCAAAAGTAATTAACTAAAAATAATAAAAGAGAAATTAGAAGCGTACCTGAGTTTTCCAGCAATCACCAACTAAATATAGAAACCTAAAGAAAAAAAAAGAGAGTTATAACGCACGAAGAACAAATATTTGAAAATAATTTAAAACGCCAAATGCCCGACAACGGCGCCAAAAACTTGATGTGCAAATCTTAAAATTTGTAAATAAAATCGCAAGCGCACGGTGTGCAGAGTAGCACGACCAGCGAGTACGGGTCGATCCCACAGAGACTTGGTTTTAAAAATGATTTTCAAATCTATGCTCAAGCGAGCTTTAACAAAAATCGAAAGTCGAAAGTTGTTTGCTAAAGACAATAAGACTAAGGATCTAGGGTTTTTGAATCCACTAGATCTAGATTAGGGAATTCTACCTAGAATTTTTCTTATTGATCCTAACGACTACTCCTCTTGTCTTTTCCAAGCATAGATTATGAAGGGACTAAGGCCCAACGATAACCCATCAAGATTCTTTACAGGGGAGTAGTAACTAGGATCCCTTAGGGTTTTCTCCTCCTATGCACTGAATCAAGCATGAACTATGAAGGGACTCTGACCCAACTGTAGTTCATCAAAAATTCTTGACAAAAGAGGAGAAAAAAAAATCCTAAGAAAAAGAAAGAACCCTATGTAAAATCTCTACTCATGATCTAGCTTCATCGCAAACCCTAGAAGGGATGCTTAGCTAGACATGATCTAAATCTACTTGCAAAATTTAAATATAGAAAAATAAACTACCCTAATTTCATAAATTAAACTATCCTAATTGCATAAATTTAAACTGCATAATTTAAACTAACCTAATTGCATAAAATTAAATTGCATAAATTAAACTATCCTAATTGCAAGAAAAATAAATTGCATAATGTAAAGAGATGAAATTGCATAAAAATAAGATTTTATATATAAAAAAAATTTATTACAAAAATCTCAAAGCTCGAGGCTTGAAAAGAGAGCTAAAAACCCCACTATCTAGGGTTACAAGCTTGATCGGAAGGAAGAATACATAAAACAAGGGCCTTTGGGGGCTTTTTATAGGCATTTGGGGGTTATAAGGTTTTCAAAACTTTCGATGTGGGACTAAGAGGTTTTAGAGAGTTGTTAGGGGGGTTTATGGTGCGTCGATGGGTCCATGGTCCACGCGCCTGTTGCTGTGGACCAGGCGGCTAATCAGATCACCAAATCAGTTGATTTTTGATCAATTTTGATCTGATTTGACTCGGGTTTGACCCAATTGAGTCTTCTTTCTTCATTCTTCAATTCCTGGGTCAATTTAACTCCGTTTTGCATAAAATTTACGCCGTTGGAATCTTCTTTCCTTGTTCTTTCTATTGATGATCTCTTCTTCTGCAAAATATAATAACAAGTATCAATTTCTTAATAAAGTTAGATAATTTAGATATTAATTGATACTTTTTATGTCAATTTGTGACATAAATCACCTCCACAGGCTTATGCGTGGAAGAATTTGATCCGAAGAAGATCATGAATAATTTGATCCGAGAAAGATCATGGATATTTTGATCTCAGAAAGATCATAAATATTTTGATCCGAGAAAGATCATGAATATTTTGATTCGAGAAAGATCATAAAAGTCGATCCGATAAAGATTATTGCATGATCTTGATTCGTCCAAAGCTAGAAAGAAAAAGATTAAAGATCATGTGATAATGAAAAGATAAATGAAAGACAAGATATGAAATAATTATTGAATAAAAGTATTTCACCCATTAACATATGATCATGCATCCCTTTGACAAGACAGATAATTTATAGATATTTGCATTGTTATGGATATTGAACATGGGATTCAATATTTTATTGCTTATCTTTATTTTTAGATTATATTATTATATTGGTGTGATATAGAAATTCTTACTGAGCTGTAAAGCTCACACCTCTCCATCTTTTTTTTTTCTTTTCAGAGTTACAGGATACTCATGGTTGGCTATGATATGGATTTGCGAGTGGACAGATGTATAGATAGAGTGTCATTGATACTTGATCAGAGGATTGAAGGAATTTCATTTGTAATTATGCAAATTTTACTAATTATTATTAAAATCAAATATTATGAATGTTGAGGTTGTAATAAATTATTTTAGGTCTTTCATATTCCTTAAGGCTTGCTCTAAAGAGTGTGCGGCCATCACGTATCCGACCCGAGTGTTAAGTTCGGGGCGTGACAGAATGGTATCAGAGTTTAAGTTATCATCATTTAGGGACTATGATATAAGTGATTAAGATATGACAAAATGGTATCAGAGCTTAGGTTTAAGATCATTAGAGATTATGAAGTGATATCAATATTTTATGTATAATCAATAGGATGTGACAGAGTGATATCAAAGCTTAAGTTATGATCATCTGAGAACTATGATACAAGTGATTAGGATATGACAGAATAGTACTAGAGCCTAGGTGTAAGGTCACTAGGGATTGTGACATAAGTGATATCAAAATTTTGAGATTATAATCAATAGAGTATGATAGATAATATCAGAGCTTAAGATTATGATCATTAAGGATGTGATAGAATGGTATAAAAGTTTAGGTTATGATCACTAGAGAATATAACTTAAGTGGTATTTGAGCTTAAGGTTATAATTATTTTGGATTGTGACTTTAGTAATATTTGAACTTAGGTTATGATCATAAGGAACATGATAGACATAAGAGAAGAGAATCAATATTTGGATTTTGAATCAATAGATACTATGATGAATAAGTTCATCAAAAAAAGAAAGAAAGAAAAAAAGAAAGAATAACTCTTTGAATGGATGGCTCAAATCCACCAACCGCAGCAGGAACCAAAATAGAGGTCGTAAACCAATTTCACACATCCGATGGTTGTAGTTTCTTGTAGCATAGATTAATGAAATATGCTTCCTCCAACTCATTTCTGAGTAGCTAGAAATCATGATTGAGATCTAACTCGCATAAAATTTTAGATCATTATGAAATATAAAGGATACAAATCATACCACTATTGTTTAACTTGGATTGCTTGGGACTAGAATTTAATACTACAAAGATGGGCAGGTTGCTTCTCTTGTTCTCTCCAAGTTTTTTTTTTTTTTTTTGCTTTATTGTTTTTGCTTTTTTTAATTTTATTTTCTTATTTTCTTTCCAACTCACCCTATTAATAATATATCAGCAGACTCGCAGTCTCAGCACAATGATGTCCTGCCCTGCTGCCCCCGTCTTTAGCGTAGGATTTGAAGGAAGACTTTAGTACACGTTGCCTAAGCAAATTAATTATCATGCCCAACTTTTCTCAAAAAAAAACAAAAATGAAAAAAAAGGAAAAAATAAGGAGGGAGGAAGAGGTACACTTGTTTGAGAATTCTCCGCTCATACCAACTGACAGTGTCACCTCCTATCTTGCGACAAAGCGATCCTGATGCGGAGACATCACTAAACTTATCGCCCAAATCGGTCCAAATTGGACTGTTGGCCTGCCAGATATTGTTGATCTATCGATCCCGCCCAGGATCGGATTGGGAACCAAGATTCTTCGTCGTATCCTACGAATACCACTTGGACTCGAATCAGGAAATTGGACCGTTGGTTAAACTGTATCGCATTATATATAGTTCCTTCCTTCCTGGCTGTTCCGAAGCCCGACGGCGAACAGGAGTGAAGGAGACAGAATAGAGAGATCAAGAAGAGCAACGTAGCTATGGCGATGTCTGAGAGCCACATTCTGGGGAATACGGTCGTCCACTTGGAAGCCAATGTAGTGCTTGCTCCAGAAGTCCAATCGCAGGTTGCCGTCCGGATTCACTTAGGCGACTTCGACTGTTTGACCAACACGCTCACCGTCGTCCCGGCAACGATCCATCTCTTCCATCTTGGCCACGTCCCGTTACGCAGGGCCATCCCAAGAATCGTCTCCTACGTGCTACCCCGTATCGACGGCATCCACGACACAATCTGGCGGCTCTGCAACGACCTGCTCCACCGCTTCTCCTCCCAAGTCGCAGCGCAGATGATGGATGGATCGGCGATCGAGCTGGTCGTCCACATCGGCCTGCTACTCCAACCTCGTGGATCGAATCAGGACATGGAACTCATGACCGAGTGGATGCTGGAGAATCCTTCGGAGGATGACGAGGAGATGGCTGGGGATGTGTATACTTATTATCTTTACGAGGGTGTTGATGTCGGGCATGGAGGATTTCGTGGTGTGCCAGGGAGCAGGTCTTTCATTGAGGGGCTGCAGCGTTTGCCATATGGTCGAGGAGACGGTGTTCGAGAGGAGGAGTGTGCGATATGCTTGATGGAGTTTGATGCTCAGGCGGAGGTGAGTAAGATGCCCTGCTCCCACGCCTTCCACAGTCGATGCATCGTCCAGTGGCTGGAGAGGAGCTGCCTCTGCCCTCTCTGCAGATCCCAAGCGCCCACGGATAATTCCAGTTGACGGGAACAATATAGTTGATGTGTCGGTTTTTTATTTGCTTTCTTGTTTTGTTTGATTTCTTATCTTCGTAATTATATATGTATTGATCACTATGTAAATACAATCTGCAATGATTTATTCTTTAATTAATTGGGGAAAGTTCTATTATTATTATTATTATTAATTATTATATAAGCAGACAATCACATCATTCTAATACGTGTACAGTCCAAAAAATCAAAACATAAGAGTCAGAGTGCAGCTCAAAAGTTCTATTATTTTCTTTAAGTTTGCTGAGTAATCCTCCTTTGTCCGATAGTTCTATTGAGCTATAAATTATGCTGGATATCCCTCCTTATAAGTAGGATTCATTCTTATAGTATATCGAAATAATTAGTCTTTTTATGGAAATCCATCGATATGATATCTCAAATTACCCAAGTGGAAGATGAATCCTTCTTTTGATGGAAAATAAAAAAAAATAAAAATAAAAATGCCTACTTTTTGTACTGCTAGCAGAAGGAAAAAGGAGTTCTCTTCAAGAGATCTAGGCTAGGGTTTGAAGCTAGAGGAGGAAGAAGAAATCTAGATGCATTACAAAACATATATTCATTTGTGATCAAAATATAGTGAGGAAGCACTAACACCCTCACAAAAAGCTTTATTTATGATGACAGAACTCAGCCGTCATTATTAGTTGTCAAGATCTTAATATATTAGTGACTGCCTTGAAATGTCATCATAAATACTAGATTTTTTCATCATAAATATTATTTTTCTGGAGGAAAGCATTAGCACCAATTTTATACCAATATACTAATGACAGATGAATCCACACCCTCATAAAAAGTATATCATTTGTAACCAGACGTCACTAAAAAAATAAAAATTTATCTTGAAAGTATCTTATTAAAGAGAGCCAAAGTTAACCATCATTGTTAATCATTAAAATCTCAATATACTACCAACTACATTAAAATTTTCTCATAAATAATATATTTATTTGTGAGCAAAATATAGTGAGGGAGTACTAACACCCTCACAAAAAATTTTATTTATGATGGCAAAACTCAATCATCATTATTAATTGTTAAAATCTTAATATATTGGTGACTACTTCGAAATACCATCATAAATACTGCATCTTGTTATCATAAATATTATTTTTTTGGAGAAAAATATTTGCATCAATTTTAGACTAATATACTGGTGATGAATGAATCCACATTCTCATAATAAGTATATTATTTATATTTAAATATCATTAAAAATATTAAATTTATTCTAAAAGTATCCTATTTATATGGGCCAAAGTTAGTCATCATTGTTAATTATTAAAATCTCAGTATATTACAGACTACACTAAGATTTTCTCACAAATAATATATATTTTTTGTTAGTAAAATATTGTTCATATTTAACTAAAATTTTTTTGATCGATCAAATATTTATTTTTAACTTGATTTGATCCTATCTATTTAATGAATAAGTTATATGAGTTAAGATAGTTTAATAATTAGAGAAAAATAATTTTTACTACAAAATAAACTATCAATATTGGAAGCAACGTATGAAAATTAGGTAATAATTTAAAATATAATTACTAAAAAACTTCATAGAGATCGATTTAACTAAGAATTTAGATCATCTCAATCTAACTTAAATTAAATATATAGTATAAAATATTAAAAATATTCTATATTAAATACTATTACTTATTAGTTATAGCGTAAATACAAGAAGTCATAAATTATCTACTTTTAAAGGACTTTAGAGGATTTTTTATCAATTTAATGTTAATTTTTAAAAAAATTATCAAAATAATGTTCTTTCAAAATTATTTACCGAAATGCTGCTCAAAATAAAGTCATTCTATGATAGGATGATTTTTCGTACTGACTCACCACTCTCACCATCAGATGGAGAATAGTTGGCATGAATTGTCCTATCGTAGGGTGGCTCTATAAGTCGTCTTATGATAGGGTGACTCTATAAGTGACGAAGAGAGGAGAGGTGGCGAAGATCGAGAATCAGTGAGGGAGAAAGGAGAGGGAGGGATGAGTTCAGAAGAGATAGGAGAGAGTCGCCCTATCATAAGGTGGCTCTATAAGTCATCCTATCATAGTGTAGCTATTAAGCTGGCATCCATCCCCTTTCCACCTTGGTTTCTCCATGGCCACGTAGTAAATAAAATCATCCTATCATAGGGTGACTTTCTGATGGATAGCATTATCATAAATAGTTTACATGAAACATTATTTTCATAAATACTTTTAAAATTAACATTATTTTTGTAAAAAAGCCGACTTTAGAAAAAGAAGGTGATTAAATTGTTAAAAAAATAATAATAATAAATAAAATAGATCATAATATATTTGAAATGAAAATATTTTATAATACGAAAAGTTTTAAAGAAGAATAATAAATTACAACTTCATACTAGAAGTTAATATTGTTATAGTGGTTAGGTAGTAGGCAAATATCTAATAGGTCTTAATTTTGATCGTTTATAGTGGTTTATATATATCTTGGATTCATAAGATTTCTAATCAAATCTAATCAGAAGGAATATAAATAAAGATGGCATATTGCCTAATTTGTAATAAAAATATTTTATTTTGATCGGTTATTTATAAAAATTTTTAAATCTTTCCTTATTCACTAATTCTTTATAGATAGTGGTTCATCTCATTGGTGATAACTATCTTATAGTCACACACAAAAAATCCTTATCCATTTTCTTTATTTGCTAATGCATTAATGACAATAGTTAATCCATTTCTGAGGACTATAAATGGTTGGAAATGAGCATCATTGATGGCCCATCACTAATAAAACTTTTTATGAGAGAGGTATTTGTGACGAACTTTGACGATAATATACTGTCAACAATAACTTTTTATGATGGATATTGGCTTTTAGCGAGAGAAAAGGATCCTTGAAAAAGGTAACTTTTTTTTTAGTGATATTTGTTATTGGATTTGTAAAGTTCATCCACAACTCCGACATCGGTTCAAGTTATCTCCAAAGATTTCTTGAAAGGAATCAACGGATCTCCAAAGATTTTCAAAATGCATTAAGAAGATCATTATTAAGATCTTTCCCCCATTTATTGTTATCCATTTATCTCTCTAGTGATGTGTTATTGTACAAACCAAGAGTGTTGGCTCTTGATGTGATGATCCTTTAATTTGTTTAGAGAAGAATAAATAAATTATAATCCTCAAATTGTTGATAGTAGAATATTTGAAAGAGGGCTTGTGGTGGCCTTGTGGTTTTTTCCTTTTGCATTGAAAGGATTTTCTATATATATATATATATATATATATAACTAACATCTCTTGTGTTTGTTGAATTATCTGCTTGATTTTTCTAGGATTTATCCTATTATTTATACATACAGGGAAAAAGGATATTGCTTCTATAATTCTAGTGGTCATCTTTTTCTAAGAAAGTGGTATCAGAGCTAGATTGATTCTTGATATAGTGTAAATATGGATGCAAGCACTAGGCATATGATTACCTTAAATGTAAATAATTGGATAATTTGGAAGTCGAGGATAAAAATTCTCTCATTTTGTGAAGATTTGAATGCTCCTTTGTAAAGTGATTCAACAAAACCCGAGAATATAAGTCAAGAAGAATGGAAGAAGCTTGACTAAAAGGCCACGGGTTTCATACAACAATGGCTACATAACTCAATTTTCTACTGTCTCTAATGAGAATTCTGCATGCTCTCTATGGAAGAACCTAGAGAGCCTCTATGAGAAGAAAATAGCTAGCTCTTGTTATGCTGAATTAGGAGAGAGAAGAAAAGTCAAAGTCGTCAAGGTCATGAGAGGTCCTAAAGCAAACCAAAGTCAAGGAAGAAGCTTACTTGTTCTCATTGTCATAAACTAGGACATGTGAAGAAAGAGCGCGCTACCTCAAGAGAGAACAAAAGAAAGAGATGGATAAAAAAAAAAGTCTAAGGTTAGGAACTCCACCAACATTATTGAAGGTGATATGATTCTACTCTCTTTATACAAAGATACATGCCTTAATCTCATATGTCAAGACTCAAGTTGCATGATTGACATGGGTGCTTCTTATCATGCTACCCCATGGAATGATTTCTTCACAACATACAAGCCCAATGACTTTGGTATAGTTAGAATGAGAAATAACAGCACATCAAAAATAGTGGGGTGAGAGATGTTCATGTGGAGACCAATCTAGGTTATAAGTTGGTACTCCAAGATGTAAGGCATGCTCCAGATCTTTGGTTAAATTTGGTATCCATTGAAAAGCTTGATGAAGAAGTCTACCACCACAACTTTGGTAAAAGTCAATGGAAGCTTATCAAAGGCTCTCTTATTTTGGCGAGAGAGAAAGAAAGTTACACACTCTATAGAATGGATTATGTAAAGGCAAGGTGAATACAAGTGAAGAAGATTTGTCAAACAAGATATGATACAAGTGGCTTAGTCACATCAAAGAAGAAGTTGTTACCCCACTTGAGAGCTATGTATCAAAATCCTTATATACGTTTTCTTGCCGGAAAACAATATAGAGCTTCATTTCTTATAAATACTTCATTTAAAGGAAAGCATATTTTGGATCTAGTTCATTTTAATGTTTGTGGTCCTATGACTAGCTATAATGACACTTGGTGGGGCTCTCTACTCTCTACTTTGTTACTTTTATAGATGATCATTTTTAGGAAAGTTTGAGCCTATGCTTTGGAGAGCAAAGATCAAGTCTTAGATGCATTCAAGGAGTTTCATACCAAGGTTGAAAATGAAATGGGGAGGTCTCTCAAGTGCATCCTTTCTGATAACAGAGGTGAATTTTTGGGGCTATTTGATGCATACTATAGAAGTTGTGGCATTCAACATGAGAAAACCATGTCCAAGATGGTAGATAATCATAGTGTATTGCAGAGGATGAACTAGACAATCATAGAGGGGTTTCGATGTATGCTTTCTTATGTCAAGTTGTCAAAGCTCTTTTGGAAGGAGGCAATGAGGACCATCGTTGATTTGATTAATTTATCTCCCTCAGCTCTCTTGGATGGTGATGTGCCCGAAAGATTATAGATGGAAAAAGTTATCTCCTATAAGTACTTAAGGATGTTTGATTGCAGGATTTTTGTTCGTGTGCCCAAGGATGAGAAAATCAAGCTTGATATCAATACCAAGCAATGCATTCTCTTGTGATATGCACATGATGAGTTTGGCTATCAACTATAGGATCTAAAGAATAAGAAGATAGTAAGAAGTAGAGATGTGGTTTTTTTCGAACACTACAAAAAAATTGATTCTTAGTGATGGCTCAATGCCGTTGCTAATAAGAGAAATGCCATCGCTAATGGTATTAGCAGTGCAGTGCGGTCACTAAAAAGGCATCGAAAAAAGTTTGACAATAAAGGTGCATAATTAGTGACAGCATTCCATTGCTTATAATATATTTAAATTAAAATTTTTAAAAAAATAATAGTGATAGCTTCCCTCTGTCTCTAATAAGCTATCCCTAATAGTTCCTTTAGTGCTTTGCCGTCGCAACAGCCATTACTAATAGTATTTTTTTTAAAAAAATTCATAAATTATATTTATTAAAACCTATGATAATTTAATTAACAAGTAATTAGATTTACTAAAATCTATTATAATTAAATTAATAAGCAACATATATTTATGGACATTATAACAACTAACAATTAACTATCATCATCACAAATAAAAAATTAATATTATATATTACATCAAAATTAAATTATATAAATAATACTGCTCAAATATCAAATACATTATATCAAAACTAAAAAAAATCAATGGAGATCCTCCTCCTCTTGCTCCTATACATCTTCTATAGTAGTAAGTAGATGAGAGCCAAATGTTCCAATATCTTATAATGAAGAATAATAAGATATTATTAATAACTTTAGAATTAAATTAATTAAAATTGTAAAACTAAAGTAATTGATGCACCTTTGGCTTAAACCTTTATGAAGGGATATATGTTGAAATACTACGTTGATTCTCGAATGGATTATTTTTATATATTTTATTCAATGATATGGAGCTATAGACACCCTTAGTTAGTACTCCATCAGATGGCTAGATTGAATTTTGACCCCCTAGATACTCCCTCTCTCCCACTTGAAGCCCAAACCGACATGGAGGGATATATTTTGATATACTCTTTCAATTTTTAAATAAATTATTCTTATATATTTTATTCAATGATACGAAGCTATAGACACTTTCAACTAATCCATCAAATAGTTAGATTGAATTTTGATCCCCTGAATACCTCTCTCTCCTACCTCAAGCCTAAACCAGCATGGAGGGGGCTATTTCAATTTACTCCTTCAATTTTCAAATGGATTAGTTTTACACATTCTATTCTATGATACGAATATATCTACACTTCCATCCTATCCATCAGATGGGTAGATTGGCTTTTGACCCCTAGGTCCTCTTCTTTTGACTCAAATCTAACTATATGAAGCTTCTAAATATAAAAATTTAAAATAAGTAAAAAAATTATTAGTGCTGCTTGACTTACCTACTGTGATGGCTGTGACAATGAGCTTAGTTGATTGTATAGATATAGATCTCGAAGAATCTCAACAACCATATCGTGGATGGTGTCTCAGAAGCTCTGAGATCGCTGCAAAAAAGCCTCTGCATGACCTCCTCGACATATGCATCACCCCATGTCTGGATTGTCGAGACCTGAAAGAAGGATGTCAAAGACCAACGAGCTACTGAAAGGTCAAAACTATGGCTGAACCTTATGACCCGGCTCCTACTCACCCCTCCAATGGCCCTGAGCCATCTTTCGAGGTCAAGGTGGGACTGAAAGGATGGGTCTTCACTGTGCCGTGTTACGACATACTCCACATAATTTATCTATATAATTTAAAAATTTATTAATGCTATTATATATATTAATATATATAAAAATTTAATAAATAATATTTTAAATTATCATGATCTGTTTGAATTTAGAATCTAAGTAATCATCGATTCTCCTAGAGTGGTGTATGACCTTCCACAACTACAGCTACCGTGGTAGATGACCCAGCTGCCGCATCTACAATAAATAATAAAATTAATTTAATAAAAAAAAATATGGTCAACTAAATATGAGATTAATATAAGTTTAAAATTTTTATCAATCTATTTGCTATAATACCTATGCCAACAGAGCCGCGGTGTGCTTGATCGGATCTTGCTAGATGGTTCAATTTTGTCAGGCCCTTGACTATCTATCGAAGTACTCTTCACTGCTCCACTGATCACAGAGAGCTCCTGTACGTCCTCCTGCATCCAGTGATTTGTGAAAGACTTTTAGTCTGAAGGTGACTCAGAATTGGAGAACTCAATGGCAGACTGTCTGAGATGGTATAGCCTATCCCGGAGCCTACATATGGTGACCTCCTCGGAGGTCCGATGGTCGGCCTCCTCATCCTAAGGAGTCTCGAATCGATAGTATGACTATAAATAAAGGATGACATGTATTAATAAATAGAATACAAATGTATCATGAATTTAAAAATTAAACACCTTTGATTTACCATGAACATCTCCTACGCAGTGTCATAAGCCCTCAATAACCAACTGGAGAACTCGTTCACCAACTTCGACATCAATCGTTGGATGATCTCAGTAACCACATGAGACACCTCAGGCTCCCTAAATATTCTACAAAATTAATTTTGAATAATAAATATTGATTCTAAAATGGCTAAAATTTAAACATATTTTTCGAAGATCTGGTACTTACGAGCAGCTTTGAATGTACATGAGCTCTCTATCCTCTGATCAAGTCAGAGGTACTGTGAGCCAGACAAGTCCACTACCATGGCACTAAGGTTGAGAGCTGGCCACTGCTCCGTGTGACTGTGGGATCAATGGCAACCCCACATCATCCGAATTTAAGAGTAGTGAAACATCATAAAAAATATTATATTAGATAATAAAAGATAAAATAATCTAATAAAAGATTTCTAAAATATTAGTTTACGTCATGGTACATGTGGGTGCCAAAGAACCATATGAGCTGGTCGCATGAGAGCTCTCTCCTCTAGAGCTCTGTCCTTTAGAGCTCTCTCCTTGACTAGCACAGCTCCATCGTTTAAGAGTAGTCATCCTACAATCTCTAAAAATAAAAATAAACAGATTCATAGATTAATTATATAATTGTGGCAAGCAATGTAATAATTAAAATGATGTAAGGCAAATATGAAAAGAAAATATACAAACACACCATAAAGACAAAAATGGCTCCACCTGCCCTGGGGTCGACTTTTGCTGTGTGCCAGTCTTCTCCAGCATATCAGAGTTGACTCTTTTGTCCTTAAGATCGACTCCTTCCATCCTAGAGTTGACTCCACTAAGTCTGAAGGTTTATTCAACATTAGAAATATGAATAGAAAGATATAATGGGAGTTTGATATACTTATCACTACTCATCGATCTCTTCAGATGTTTGGTACCCTTTGGATTCTTCTTCCGATTCTTTCTCTTCTTCTACTTCTTCCTCTTCTTCACCTTATTGGATAGGATTGTCATTTAAAACAAACTCAATATGATCTACCTCCTCATGTTGGCCATCGTGTAGGAGAATTCTTAGAGCATCCAACTCTGCATCTATTAAAGACTAATGAACTCTTAATGTTTCATCCTCCTAAAAGTATTCTGATAAATGGGGTTCTTTTTTCTCCTCGAGCCCGCAATGAATGGCTCGAGATTTAATTTTATATACAGTCCACCAATCTTTTCTTTCTCTCTTTCTTATTGGAAAAGGAGTATAATACACTTGAATAACTTGTTGAGTTAGCACAAAGGGGCTCAAGAATCTTTTAAAATATGAGGCTCCAGCTCGATCTGAATCCAATTGGGTTGGCTCATATTACTTGTGATGAGTCAGAAGTAAGCTCATCAGCGCCACCATTTGGATCTTGTCGATTACCCCCGAGGGGTAGATATTCCTCGTCACACATTGGTCATCGAACAACTTATCAAGCTGCTCTCACTGTCGTTGGAGTAGATGATCAGGCTAGAGCTGATCCGACGATTGTCTGACCTTGAACCCCTACCGTCGAAGGCAATGGGGCTACTGTTGCTAAAGGGCTCTCTAGAGTGGTTCCACCTTTCGAGAGTACCATCGGAAGCAAAGTTTCGTGCCGCAGCAGCACTCGTCCGGATCTTGTCGGTGATTGAAAATGCACTTTCCATACACAAATTAAATTTAAATATTATTAATTTAAATAAAGTTGATAAATTTAAATTTAAATATTTAGAATTGAAAGACGAGGGAACAATATATGGCGATGGCTCTATCATCAACACCACCATTGTCACTAATACTCACTAGGTGGCACAGGAAAGAAGAAAGGTGGCATAGGAAAGAAGAGGAGGCGGCGCAGGGACTGTGGCATGGGGTTCTGGTGGTGTGGCGGGGGAAGAAAGAGGGAGGTGGGGGGAGAAGAGGGGAGGCAGGGGATGGCAGATCTAATGAGGGGAAGGCTGATCTGATGCGGGGATGGCCAATCCAGCATGAGGATGATGGCGAGGGAAGAAGGGGTGAGGCCGAGAAGAAGGGGGAGGTCAGGGCATCGAGACAGGGGCTCCGTCAAGATTCCGACAGTGCCAAAGGAAAAAGGGAAGAGGTGGGGAAGAAGGGGGAGTGTAGGGGCTCGAGGACAGTCATTCTGACATGAGAATGTTGGATCCGAGATGGGGACGATGGTCTAGGGGCTAGGGCGCGGGGACGGGGGCTCCGACGGTGTGAAGGGGCAAGAATGGGGACCGAAGGTGGTGGAAGAAGAGGGAGGTAGGGGAAGAGCAAAACCAATCGGTTGTGAATGGGGGTGGGCTTTAGGATAGAGTATTAGCTTTACGGCTAATTTGTATCGCTAAAGCTGTCACTAATACAATTATTTAAAATTAAATTTATAGCGATGGCATTGCCATGGCTAATAACAAAAAATACCATCGCTAATAATAAAAAAGGTTGTCGCTAATAAGTCTTCACCCTATTGATGATGATTTTAATTTCCATTGTAATAAGTGGTTGGTAAATGTAACTATTAGCGATGGCATGTTTGTTGTTACTAATAGCCATCGCTATTACACTATTTTCTTGTAGTGGAAAATCAAACCATTAAAGATATTAGAGAAGAGAAGGTGTCAAAATCCTCTTTGTATGATATTGTTGAGTTGAATCCAGTGTCCCCTCCTGTGATACTTGAGATGGAGAAGAGGTAGAGGCTAGTGATGGTGGTAGTGTTAGTGATGCCCTAACAGTTGATGCCAATCATGAAGAAGTGGGAGAGCAACCCCGTCAAGTGCCACCAACCATGCCACAATTGAGGAAGTCTATTAGAATACATAATCAATCTGCAAGATATTCTTCCACTGAATATACTATGCTCACTGATGCAGGTGAACCGAAAAGTTATCAAGAAGCCCAAGAAAGTGAAAAAAGTGAAAAATGATCGAGAGCTATGCAAAATGAGATAGAGCCCTTATATAAGAATCATACATTTGATTTAATGAAATTGCTGGAAGAAAAAAATATATTGAAAAAAAGATGGGTCTTCTGGTTGAAAGGGCTCACATTTAAGATATAAAACAAGATTGATTGTAAAAGGATTCAATCAGACGAAGGGATCGACTTTGAAGAGATTTTTTCAACTGTTGTGAAGATGTCATCTATTTGGGTTGTTCTTGGCTTGATGGCGAGCATGAATCTAGAGATGGAGCAACTAGATGCAAAGATTTTATTTCCCTATAGTGGCTTGGAAGAAGAAATATATTTGGAGCAATCGGAAGGCTTCAAGGCCAAAGGCAAAGAAGACATGTTTTGCAAATTGAAGAAGAATTTATATGGTTTAAAGCAAACACTACACAAATGGTACAGAAAATTTGACTCCTTTATGATGGACCATGGATATATATAATACAACTACCTTAGGCCATTGTATTTATGTTAAGAAGTTTCTTAATGCAGATTTTATTATTTTCTTGTTATATATTGATTACATATTGATTGCTCGGCAAGATGCTAACCAAATTCATATGTTGAAGTAAGAGATTAGCAAGTCTTTTGATATGAAGGATTTGGTACTAGTATGACAAATCTTGGGCATAAAGAGCTCTCATGATAGAAAGATTGGAAGGCTATGGTTGTCATAAGAAAGCTATATTGAGAAGATGTTAGAAATATTCAATATGGATAAAGCAAAGCCAGTTGGGACTCTACTTGGAAGCCACTTCAAACTAAGCTCCAAGCACGGCCCTTCAAGTGAGAAAGACAAGGAAGAAATGGAAAAAATTCACTATAGATTGCAAAGAGAAGCTTAATATATGCTATGATATGCACAAAGCTCGACATTGCTCATGTGGTTGGTGTAGTAAATTCCTCGCAAGTTTGGGAAAAGAACATTGGGTAATAGTTAAATAAACTCTTCACTATCTCAGAGGCACATCTGAAGTTTGTGAATGCTTGGGAGGAGGTCAACCTATGTTAGAAGGCTTCATGGATGCAGATATGGCTGAGGATATTGATGCCAAAAAGTCTATCTCAGGATGTTTGTTTACTTTTGTAAAGGGAGTAACGTCATAGCAATTTAAGCTACAAAAGTATATTATTTTATCCACTACTGAGGCCAAGTACATTGAGGTGACCAAAGCACGCAAAAAATTTTTATGAATGAAAGGATTCTTGCAGGAGTTGGGTGTTAAGCAACAAAAAAATATGCTCTATTGTGATAGCCGCCAAAGCGCTATCCATCTTAACAAAAATCCAAATTTCCACTCAAAGTCCAAGTATATAGATGTTAGATACCATTAGCTCCATACATGATGTGCTTGAAAGGAGGTGACATAGCCTTGGGCACATCTTGATGGAAAGAGAAAGAAGACGTACGAAACAAGAAAACAGTAGAAGCAAAGAAGAAACTCTCTTTTCTAGATTTTTATTCACTAATCATGAAAATCTGATTACAACATTTGTTGGGAATAGTGTCCCAAAGCTAATCATCAGCCTGTTGATGGTTGTGCTCCTTTTGTATTAGTATATGAATTATAAATAAATAAAAGTTATTTTGGTATTTTTTTCATCATAAATGTTTCATCTTCTAATGAACTCCTGTGTTGTGGTGAAGTCCTTAGGACTATTTAGACTCGACAAAAAAGGATTTGTCGCTTAGTCCTTAAACCTGTTCCCGATCAAATGATACGTTGTTACCAAGGATGACAATGTTTATCGAGCATAGGTCGTTGTGTGCCATATGGATTGGTTGTCCTCATAACCAAGGAGTGTAGAGACACTAGTATGGCATACAGGTGAGATGTAATGATACATCTTCACTGAACGTGACCGACTCTGGAGCTATTTCTGCTGTCAAGATTTGCTCCGATGGGATATGGGTATAAATGTCCCTCCGATCTGAGACCGCCACGGTGACTTGCAAGCAACTCACTGCACTTAGGCACTGGACTACCTGAATTTCTAATTCAGTGATGGAAGGCTGCTGGGTGTAGTCAAGTACTTGACTTGTTGGTGCGTGTGTCAAGATGGGATTGACCACTCCAGTTTAGGAGCTGTGTACAGTCGTATTTCAATTTAGTAAAATATTGGCCAGGATAGTCCTAGTGAGGAGTCACAGGACTAATTGAGTTGAGCACGATTCGAATGATCTCATCAGGGTTGACAGTTTAACCCTGAGTCGTCTTAAACACAGGGGTCAAAAGGGATGAATTATACGGTAATCACATTCACGTAGGTTCTGAATGTTGCGATTGTGACTATTCGACCTATCCGATCGTTGGGTACCATTGCTAGATGGTCACTTCGATTAGTACAGGAATTGATTCCTGTGCTACCGGCTTAGGTTCGAACATGCGGGGTCACACACATTAGAGGTTCCTATCTGATCTGATGGCTGATGAAGAGTCCTAATATTCGTGGACTATGAGTCCTACGTGTCTGAAATTCTGTGATCGAGAATCAAAATTTTCTGATCACGAGTCCCACACATTTTGGGTATCGGGGTCAAGAGTCTCACTGGTTTGGGACTCTTTGATCAAGGTTTCATATTGATGGACTTTGATACCCGATTGCCCATCAGATTTGGACTCAATAATTATGAGAAGTTTTATTAGTGATTTGATCACTAATTAACTCAATTTGATTGAGTAATTATTTTTGGATCAAGTCCAATTGAATTGGATTCAGTTGGGTTTGACCCGATTAGGTTAAGAGTTGACCTAATCGTCGAGATGGTTTGGTCCCTGATTTGATCAGGGGTTGGGCTTAGTCAATTTTTGATTTGATTAGTATTTTATTGAGCCTAGTTAAGCCTAATTAAGTTGGGTTTAATTTAGTCTAATTATGCTTCACCTATTTTGATTAGGTTGGTTCAATTAAGATCAAACCACCATTTGAATTTGAATCCCTGCACCACCTTAAATCTCTGCGCCCATTTGAATTCACGAGAAGAAACTTCTCATGAATTTTTTCTCACGCAAAGCCCTTCTCATGCCCACTCTTATGCGCCAATATTTGGATAAAGATGATTAGTTAGCCATTCAAATTCAAAGCGTGTTTGAATTTGAATGGATAACTTATCTTTTGTGCATACATGACATTATCCACTTTAGCGCCCCACATCTCACACGAGAAAGAGTTTCTCGTGAAACCTTTCCATGCACAAAGCAGACTCACACCTTCTCTTCTCACGCCCAAGTGGATAGGGATGAGATGGTTTTAGTTTGAATTCAAATTTGATTTGAATTCAAATGTGTAACCACTTGTCTTTATCCTCTTACACGGATAAGACATGTTTTGAACTATTTTAAAAGAGATAGGGAGCTGGGGCGTGTGTAGAAAAATTCTGAGAAAGAAAGTGGGGTGTGAGGAAGCCTTGTGCATGAGGTGAAGGTCCAAAACCTTTCGAGAGAAAAAGAAAGAAAAAAAAAAGAAAATTGGGCGCAGGGTTTTTGGTGTGTATCCTAGGGTTTCTACCTAGGGTTCGGGAAGTGAGATTGGTGTGCCACGAGTGTCGTGAGTCCACCAAATTATAGGGAGAGATCCATCAGCCTCTCAACCAATCGTGCAGATGATCCAGAGCATCCGAGGAATCGGCACACATCGATCGAAGGAGTTCGATCAACATCTGCCATCAAAAGGATAAAATCATGAACTAGCATTCGTAAGGAACCGATCAGACGGGAGCTTCGTGTGGATGATCCGTAGAGGCCAGATACTAGTGTGACTGTGACATAATGATCAGAGCCCCCCGACGGTGATCAGATTACGATGATCGACTACCCGCAAAAGGTGATGTGTTCTGAACACAGTACAGTAAAAGATTTACTGTTTCAAATTTGAATTTCAAATTCAAATGCATGCTATTGTATCATATTTAGATCCTAGTGTAGGGTTAATTAATATTAATTAATAAAATTAATTAATAATTTTGCTGTAAAATAGTAATTTTGAAAAAGTTTTAAAATTACCATTTTGCCCCTGCACTAAATTTTCGCTTCAAATGGTATCAGAGCAGGTTCTAAGATATGATATATGAATTTGCATCCGTAGATTAAGTTATAATCTAAAAGTTTAAATTTAAAATTTGAAATTCAAATTTTGAAATTTGAATTTTGAAAGTTGTTCGAAATTCAAAATTCAAAAGTTTGAAATTCAAAATTTGAAATTTGAATTTTAAAATTTGAAATTTGAAATTCAAAATTCAAAAATTTGAAATTCAAAATTTAAAATTTGATTGAAATTTCAAATTTAAAATTTAAAATTTAAAATTCAAAATTTGAAATTCAAAAATTTGAAATTTGAAATTTGAAATTTGAAATTTAAAATTTAAAATTTGAAATTTAAAATTTAAAATTTAAATTTTGCAATTGGTATATTTAGATATACTTGATCCAAGTAGCAAGTAATCTAATTGGGTTGGTTGCCATGGCCGTCCGGTCATAGGAGAAAAGTAGGGTTTAAAGGCCCTCTCTTTCCATTCGATGGGGTCTCCTATGGCGGTAGGGATGCCGATGCAATTATATCCCACACCGATGAAGCAGCGAAAGAACTTAATTATAAAATTTATCATGAATGTGTTAGATTAGATCTAAAAAAAAATTTATGATTTATTTTGAGTTATTTTCTGTTATGAAATGAGCAATAGGATTGCTGTTTATGAATTGTGCTGACCCGTTTGTGAAATAAGTCAACATATTTGGTGAACTGAAAATAAAATCTTTCAAAATTTGAAAATTATTTTCGAAATGCCAAACCCTGACCCATCAGCCCAAGTACTTAATTAAAAGAATTAAGTATTGTCTAGTAGGTCTAGAATTATGAATTAAGACCTAAGACAATTGCATAAACTTGTGGATCAATGGGTTAGATGAATTAGATCCATAATTGGGTTAGACCTAAGGTTAGCTTAAAAAATAGACTAAATGGAGTAATTGGTCAAATCTAATCAAAAGTTGAATTAGATTAGGTCAAGGATACTCTAGAATCAACTTCAATAGTTGTAGTTGAATGGGTCCATGTCCTTAACTAGATCAAGATGGACTTAATTTATGGCTACGCGGTGGAGCCCTATTTACTAAGTTGATCAAAATTAAAACTAATGAACCGGTTGGTGTCTAAGGTAAGTTCGGCAGTTTTGATCAGTGATTCTTAAGAGGGAGCTACTCGCATTGATTCGATCATTGACGAGTTAATGGTAAATCTCCACCACTGATCTCACTTACCTGGCCAATCTGGTAAGTTAGATTTTGATTAGATCACTTGGTGATTAGAGCTCACCCATGTCATTAGGTAAATCAGTGTGACTGATTTAGGTGCTCCTAATGCCAGCTTTAATTAAATCCTTTTTAATCTGACTTGGTGAAGTCAGTGGGAGGATTGAAATTGGCTGGATGATTTCTTCTCTACTATCCTTTAATAAAATCCTCAAAAATTATTAGGTCCCTAAAATGATTAAGTTATAATGATAACTAAGTCAATGCCTCCCATTAAATGAGTGATAATGAGTCCATTAGTTCAATGATCATTGGAGGCCCAAAGGCCTGGTGCTCATTGGCTAATGAAATTATCATTCATAATATGATAATTTGGTTGAGTTTTTCTGATGGTGGTTAGGTTGGCCGGCCAAAGTCGGGCCTGATCATTTATTGGTCTGATTCATCAAATTAAGTCATGTTAATGGTTGGATCTAACCAGATCTTTTCAGTGGAGGCCAAAGCCTACTGATTAGGTTCTGGGGCAAAATCAATTACTAGAAGTTGTTTAGAGAAACAACTGGTTAAGAACCTACCCATAGATGCACATGGGTTGACCAACCAAAGTTGGGCTCGTGTGTAGTCTGTGTGGATTCTAGTACCCATTAAGGAATTAAAGTAATTCCTCGAATTGGAGGTTGGCTCAATTTGAATCAAACCATCTTGTTTTAAATTTCCTGCGCCACCCAACTTCCTTGCGCCCATTTGAATTCACGAGAAAAAATTTTCTCATAAATTTTCTCCCACGCAAAGCTCTCTCACGCCCATGTTTCTGTGTGCCAATTATTTGGATTAACTTGGTTTGTTACCCATCCAAATTCGAAGGGGTTTTGAATTTGAATGGATAACCAAATAACCATGCGCCAGCTTATCC
Source organism: Elaeis guineensis (assembly GCF_000442705.2). NCBI lineage: Eukaryota > Viridiplantae > Streptophyta > Magnoliopsida > Arecales > Arecaceae > Elaeis > Elaeis guineensis. Next base: position 87,434,795 of record NC_025993.2, read on the forward strand.
TCTTTTGTGCGCCCCATATTCCACACGAGAAATGATTTCTCGTGAAAGTCTCCACGCACAAAAAAGAAAAAAAAAAAGGCCATGCCATCTCTTCTTTCTCGTACAAATGGATGAGGATAAGATTGGTTGGCACTTGAATTCAAATTTGATTTGAATTCAAGTGAGCAACCACCTCTTCTTATCCACTCACACGCTTTCAACATCTCTTGCGATATTTTATAAAATGAGAAAGGGAGGGGGCGTGGGCAATAAAAAAAAAGAAAGAAAAGATAAGGGGCGTGGGGAGGTTCTGAAAAAATTTTGAAGTGTTCAAAATTTATCGAGAGGAGAGAAAAAGGAGAGAGAAGTGGGCGCAGGATTTTTGGTGTGTACCCTAGGGTTTCTACCTAGGGTTCGAAAAGTGAGATTGGTGTGCCACGAGTATCGTGAGTCCACCAAATTTCAGAGAGAGATCCATCAGCCTCTCAACCAATCGTGCAGACGATTCAGAGCATCCGAGGAGTCAGCACACATCGATCGAAGGAGTTCGATCAACATCAGCCATCAAAAGGGTGAAATCACGAACTAGCATTCGTGAGGAGCCAATCAGACGGGAGCTTCTTGTGGATGATCCACAGTGGTCAGACACTAGTATGGCTATGACGTGACGATTAGAGCCCTCTGATGGTGATCAGATTACGGTGATCGACTACCCACAAAAGGTGATGTGTTCTGAACACAGTACAGTAAAAAGTTTACTGTTTCAAATTTGAATTTTAAATTTAAATGCATGCTGTTATATCATATTTAGATCCTAGTGTAGGGTTAATTAGTATTAATTAATGAGATTAATTAATAATTCCACTATAAAATAGTAATTTTGAAAAAATTTTAAAATTATCATTTTGCCCCTGCACTGAATTTTTCGCAATAAATGGTATCAGAGCATGGTTCTAGAATATGATATACATATGCATGCGTAGATTAAGGTACAATCTATAAGTTTAAATTTAAAATTTAAAATTTTAAATTTGAAATTTAAAATTTTAAATTTGAAATTCAAAATTTAAAATTCAAAGATTGGAAATTCGAAATTTGAAATTTGGTTGAAATCTCAAATTTGAAATTTGAAATTTGAAATTTGAAATTTAAAATTTAAATTTTAAAATTGATATATTTAGATATATTTGATACAAGTAGCAAGTAATCTAATTGGGTTGGTTGCCATGGCTGTTCAGTCATAGGAGAAAAGTAGGGTTTAAAGGCCCTCTCTTTCCATTCGGTGGGGTCTCCTATAGCGGTAGGGGTGCCGATGCAATTATATCTCATGCCGATGAAGCAGCGAAAGGACTTAATTATAAAATTTATCATGAATGTGTTAGATTAGATCTAAAAAAAATTCATGATTTATTTTGAGTTATTTTCTGTTATGAAATGAGCAATAGGATTGCTGTTTATGAATTGTGCTGACCCATTTGTGAAATGAGTCAACACATTTGGTGAACAGAAAATAAAATCTTTCAAAATTTGAAAATTATTTTCAAAATGCTAAACCCTGACCCATCATCCCAAGTACTTAATTAAAAGAATTAAGTGTTGTCTAGTAGGTCTAGAATTGTGAATTAAGACCTAAGACAATTGCATAAACTTGTAGATCAATGGGTTAGATGAATTAGGACCATAATTGGGTTAGACCTAAGGTTAGCTTAAAAAAATGGACTAAATGGAGTAATTGGTCAAATCTAATCAAAAGTTGAATTAGATTAGGTCAAGGATACTCTAGAATCAACTTCAATAGTTGTAGTTGAATGGGTCCATGTCCTTAACTAGATCAAGATGGACTTAATTTATGGCTACGCGGTGGAGCCCTATTTACTAAGTTGATCAAAATTAAAACTAATGAACCGGTTGGTGTCTAAGGTAAGTTCGGCAGTTTTGACCAGTGATTCTTAAGAGGGAGCTACTCGCATTGATTCGATCATTGACGAGTTAATGGTAAATCTCCACCACTGATCTCACTTACCTGGCCAATCTGGTAAGTTAGATTTTGATTAGATCACTTGGTGATTAGAGCTCACCCATGTCATTAGGTAAATCAGTGTGACTGATTTAGGTGCTCCTAATACCAGCTTTAATTAAATCCTTTTTAATCTGACTTGGTGAAGTCAATGGGAGGATTGAAATTAGCTGGATGATTTCTTCTCTACTATCCTTTAATAAAATCCTCAAAAATTATTAGGTCCCTAAAATGATTAAGTTATAATGATAACTAAGTCAATGCCTCCCATTAAGTGAGTGATAATGAGTCCATTAGTTCAATGATCATTGGAGGCCCAAAGGCCTGGTGCTCATTGGCTAATGGAATTATCATTCATAATATGATAATTTGGTTGAGTCTTTCTGATGGTAGTTAGATTGGCCGGCCAAAGTCGGGCCTGATCATTTATTGGTCTGATTCACCAAATTAAGTCATATTAATGGTTGGACCTAACCAAATCTTTTCAGTGGAGGCCAAAGCCTACTGATTAGGTTCTGGGGCAAAATCAATTACTAGAAGTTGTTTAGAGAAACAACTGGTTAAGAACCTACCCATAGATGCACATGGGTTGACCAACCAAAGTTGGGCTCGTGTGTAGTCTGTGTGGATTCTAGTACCCATTAAGGAATTAAAGTAATTCCTCGAATTGGAGGTTGAGGCTACCAGTTCGTAAAAATATTGAAAAAAACTTTAGACTAAAGTCCAAGTCTTTAGTATTAATTTATGTACTAATAGAGGTTTGATTTTCCTTTATACAGCTATGGCCACTATCCTGTCGCTCCGGTCATTATTAGATAATGACAAGCTCATGGGACCTAATTTCGATAGCTGGTATCGAAAATTAAAAATCATCCTTGAGCATGAGCGGATCCTTTATGTAGTAACGGATCCAGCACCTGAGGAGCCAGCTCCGAATGCTAGTAAGGCGATCCGAGACACTTACCAAAAGTGGCTCAATGATCGCACCACCGTTCGATGTATTATGCTGGCAGCAATGAATGACGAGTTCAGCCACAGGTTTCAGAACGCCCAGCCACAGGAGATGCTTCAAATGTTGAACGACTCCTTTGGCACGCCTGACGACGTTGAAAGGCACAAAACTAGTTGTGCCATTTTCAATGCTTGGATGAGGGATGGGGCCTCAGTCACTGATCATGTATTGTACATGATCGAGATGATTGAGCACCTAAGCAAATTGGGTTTTCCTCTGCACGAGCAGCTCGGTAAGGATGCGATCCTTAATTCCTTGCCCAAGTCCTTCCTCCCATTCCTTACTCATTTTTGAATGACAAAGCCTGCAGTAAACTACCACAGGTTGTTGGGGTTGCTGCAGAACTTTGAGAAGGATCACCAGCTCCATAAGGAGTCGGTGAATGTAGTGGGAGGGTCTTCTTCTCATCGTCGACCCTTTGGGAAGGGGAAGAAGAACAAGAAGAAGAAGAACAAGAAGGTGCAACCTCATGCTGGGACGGTTGCACAGGGTCAGACCAAGAAGCGCAAGCCCGACCAAAGCCAGGCGGAGTGCTTCTTTTGCAAGAAGCAGGGGCATTAGAAGAGGAACTGTCCTCAATACATTGCCTCCCTAGACCCGAACAGGCCGAAGAAGAAGTAAGGTAATTATATGATAACTCCTTGCAACTTTTTCATTTGTGATACTACTGCTTGGGTATTGGATACCGGAAGCCCTTATTATATTTGTAATTCGATGCAGGGTCTGCAGGTCAGTAGGAGATTTGATGAAGGCGAGAGGTTCCTGAACGTTGGAGATGGAAGTAAAGTTTCAGTTATAGCTTTAGAAATCATGAGTCTTGTAATCAATTCTCGTAATGTAATTCTGAGTGAATGTCACTATTGTCCAAGCTTTTTATTAAATATTATTTCTGTAGGCCTTTTGGCCATGTACGGTTATGATTTTTTAATAAAAAAAAATATTTATAATATCATTTTGAATGGTGTTACAATATTTGTTGGACAATTAAATAATGAAATTTACTTACTATCACAGCCTGTTAATATAGTTCAAAACTTTGATAAACATCCTAGAATAGATAATGTGTCAAAAGTCTACCTTTGGCACTGTAGGCTAAGTCATATCAATAAGAATAGGATAAACAGGTTGGCTCAAGAAGAAATTCTTGAACTTGGTGATTGTGAATGACTTCCAACCTGTGAGTCTTGTTTTCTTGGAAAGATGAGCAAGTCACCTTTTATTGGAAAGAGAGCTAGTGAACTCTTGGGTCTGGTACATTCTGATGTATGTGGACCTATGAGCTCAAGTGCAAGAGGTGGATATTTCTGCTTCATAACCTTCACAGATGACCTATCGAGGTATGGGTATATCTACTTAATGAAGCATAAGTCGGAGTCGTTTGAAATGTTCAAACTATTCCGAAATGAGGTAGAAAAATAAACTGGAAAGTATATTAAAATTCTTCGATCTGATCGAGGAGGTGAATACCTTTCCAATGAGTTTCTGACATATCTAGGGGAGAATGGGATTCTCTCTCAGTGGACTCCTCCTGGAACACCACAGCATAATGGTGTGTCTGAAAGGAGGAATCGGATCTTATTGGACATGGTTGGATCCATGATGGGGTTTGCTGGTTTGCCGATCTCTCTCTGGGGATATGCGCTCGAATCGGCTTGTTACCTTCTAAATAGAGTTCCGAGTAAGTCTGTAGCCAAAATGCTATATGAGATATGGATAGGACGTAAGCCAGTACTCTCGCACCTTAGGATTTGGGGGTGTCCGACTTATGTTAAACATTTAATTACAGACAAGCTTGGACCTAGGTCTGACAAGTGTAATTTTATAGGGTACTCAAAAGAGACCAAAGGATATTATTTCTACCTTGCTGATGAGCAAAATGTGTTTGTCAGCCTTAAGGCAATCTTTTTAGAAAAGGAGTTCCTTAGTGAAGGAACTGTTGCCTCTAAGGTCGAACTTGACGAAGTTCGACAGGTAGAAAATCCGACACATGTTACTGAACCTGAACCGGATTTGATTAGATCAGATCTGGAGCCCATTGATTATGCACCCTTAAGGCGGTCTGGTAGAGTACCACATCAACCGGACAGATACTATGGTTTCTTGGTCCGAGATGACGATCCTGTCGAACTTGATGAAAATGATGAGGATCTGATCACCTACATGGATGCAATGCAGAGACCTGACTCTGAGAAATGGCTAGAGGCCATGAAATCCGAAATGGAGTCCATGAAGGTCAATGATGTGTGGACATTGGTTGACTCACCCGAACGAGTGAAACCTATAGGGTGTAAGTGGGTCTTCAAAAGGAAGAGGGGCGCAGACAGAAAGGTGGAGACCTATTGTAACACTCCGGCCCAAAATCAGCCACAGCCCAAACCAAAAAAAAAAGAGGAAAGAAACAGGGGAGAAGACTCCCGAAGGGAGTCTTCTTCCTCCGTTCACCGACTCCCAATCGGAGTCGGAGACAAGCTCCCTCCGACCCTATTTAAGGAGGAGATCCCTCCTCTCTCCTTTCCATCAAAAATCTCGGGGCAAAACGACGGCAATCGTCGGAAATTTCTCACGGAGACCCATCACTGTGACGTCCAATTTCTCGCCGGAAAAGCTTCATCGGCGACGGAGGTAAGCCTCTTCCCCTTCCTCTCTCCTTCCCCTTCCTTCCCGTGCCGATGTGCACGCTTGCCGGCGACCGGAGTCGCCGGATTTTGTTGCGAAAAAATCCTTATTTTTGCCGTTTTCCGTCGCCGGTGGTCACCGCCGACCACCGATTTGGCCGCCTCTTGCCGTCGGATCATCTCTCCTTTGGCCGCCGACCATCCCCGCACCGACTGCGCCGCCGGTCGGCCAACCAAGGAGGGGATCAAAGATCCCCTGTTTCGGTCAAAAATAAGCCACGGGAAGAAAAGAAAAGAAGAAGGAAGAAGAAGAAGAAAAGAAAAGAAAAGAAAAAAGAAAAAGAAAAAAAAAGGAAAAAAAGAAAAGAAAAAAAAAAGAAAAAGAGAAAGAAAATAAAATAAAAATAAAATAAAATAAAAAAAGAAGAAGAAGAGAGAAAAATTTTCTCTCCCCTCTCTCTACCTTCTCTCTCCAGTTTCTCTCTCTATTTTCTCTCTCTAGATCTTTCTCTCTTTTTGTGGATTTTATCTCTCTAGAGTCTTTCTCTCTCTCTGATTTCATCACAGTCCCTAGGATAAATTTGAAATAAAAATATGATGATTTGAAATTGCTTCAAAATTCGTGCGGTAGATCTGATCCTAGTCCGATCCTATTCGAAATTTGTAACACTTGAATCATATTGAGTCACTCTAATAGGACCTCTGATGATCTCGATCATGACTGCCTCATCGGAAGGATACGAAGGTTTCTCTCTCCACTTTCTCTCTCTACTTTCTCTCTCTAGAATTTTCTCTCTCTTCATGGATTTTCTCTCTCTACAAGTCTTATGGATCAGTGGAGGATCTAGATACTTAGATAAATCCTAATTTTGATTAATCCTAAGAGAGGTCCTCGATCTGTGTTATTAGGATCGATTATAGGTAATTTTCTCCATATATGATCTTTATATTTGATCAGGATTATGAAGAGATGATTGTCTGCATAAGATATTGAGTGAAATATTTTGTTAGAGAAATTCATAAATCAAAGAAGAACATTGATTTCTGTGCTTGGATCAGTCACCGGTAAAGGTAAGAATCTCTGTACATGATCATCATTATATATGTTATTTTACCGTTGGTTTTATCTCCTTGATTTTGCAACGTTGGATTTGAGATCGATGAATTTGTTATATCTAAGACATTATTATTTATTTATATAATTTTGAGCATGAGTATGCTATATCAATACATACGTATCAGCGATTGATGGCATGATTATGTGTATGATATATTTATTTCACTGCAAAAGATGAATTGATTAATGAAGTCAAATATTTTAATTTCATGAAAATGAGAAGAAAGATAATTATGGTTTGGACTGGCCTTGTCATGTGGAATAGCTTGCCAGGAGCTTATGCCTGGGACAGCCCCCACAGGCTTATGTGTGGAAGAATATGATCCGAGAAAGATCATGAAGAATCTGATCCGAGAAAGATCATGAATGATTTGATCCGAGAAAGATCATGGCCACTTTGATCCGAGAAAGATCATGAATATTTCGATCCGAGGAAGATCACAGAAATCGATCCGAATAAAAGATCGTTGCATGATCCTGGTAGTCCAAAGCCAAAGCCAAAGCTAAAGCTAAAGCCAAAAAGAAAGGATTAAAGATGATGTGATAATAGAAGAAAATAGAAAGATAAGACATGAAACAATCGTTCAATAAAATTGTTTCACTTATTTAACATATGATGATGCATCTCTTTTGATAAAATAGATAATCTATAAATATTTGCAGTATTTTGGACAGTGAACATCGACTTTTATGTGTTATTGCCTATCATTATTTTCAGATTATATTATTATATTGGTGTGATATGGGAATTCTTACTGGACTGTAAAGCTCACACCCCTTCATTTTCTTTTTCTTCTTAGAGTTACAAGATGTCCATGGTTGGCTATGGTATGGATTGTGAGTGAGCGGATGCATAGATAGAGTACCGTTGATACCTGATCAGAGGATTGAAGGAATGTTAATTGTAATTATGCAAGTTTTATGAATTATTATTGAAATTAAATATTATGGTTGATAAGATTGTAATGATTTAATTTGGCCTTGCATATTCTTTAGGGCTTGCTCTAAGGAGTGTGCGGCTATCACGTATCCGATCCGGGTGTTGGGTTCGGGGCGTGACAGAATGGTATCAGAGCTTAGGCTATGATCATTGGAGATTATGATATAAATGATTAGGATATGATAGAATAATATCAAAGCTTAGGTTTAAGATCACTAAAGATTATAAAGAGATATTAAAACTTTATGTAAGATCAGTAGGATGTGACAGAGTGGCATTTGAGCTTAGAGCTTAGGTTACGTTTATTCGGAGACAATGATACAAGTGATTAGGATATGACAGAACAGTACTAGAGCCCAAGTTTAAGGTCACTAGGGATTATCATATAAGTGATATCAAAACTTTGAGATTATAATCACTAGAGTATGATTGATAATATCGGAGTTTAAGATTTTGATCATTAAAGGTATAATAGAATGATATTAGAGTTTAGGTTATGATCACTAGAAAATATGATTTAAGTGGTATTTGAGTTTAAGGTTATAATTATTCAGAATTGTAATTCTAGTGATATCTGAACTTAGGTTATGATCATGAGGAATATGATAGATATAAAAGAGAAGATTCAATATTTAGATTTCGAATCAATAGATATTAAGATAAAATTTATGTATAAGTGGCATATGATATCTATAATAGAATTGATGAGTTATATCTTAGATTTCAATTAGTAAGGTTGACCTAAGTATGAAAGGAGTTGACCTTGGAATAAAGTGGGAGGTATTGATAAGTTATGTTGAGTATACTAGAGGATTTTGGAATGTAAAATTTATATGATTGAAGATCATGATAATTTTTTTAATTTCGATGATAATTGTCTGAGCATTATGAATTTAGACTTATCAAAAAAAGTTAATTAGGGTATGGTCTAAGAAAAAATTACATCATATGAGAGAGAAATATTTTTGAACACTGAACCTATAAGAGATCATATATGAAACCCAATCTTAGATGAAAAAAAAAAAAATATATATATATATACTTAAATTTTATTATGAGAATATGAGATACACATCTTGGTGAAATTTTTGGTTACTCAAAATATCATATTCTGAATATGATTCCTTGATCTTTCAAGTTGCATTGAATTTCAAGTCAATAGTTTATTTTTCTAAGTGGATCAAAAGTATTTTGATATTGTTGTTAAATTAAAGAAGAAAATTTATTTTGTCAAAGTATGATATACAGGTTATGATGAAATCCTTAATAATTCGTATTACTATCTTTGGATTAGATTTTTTTTAAATTTTTTTATGATTATTGAAGATGGTGAAGTGTATTAATTATTCAAGTCAAAGTTTAGATATATTTTTTAAATTGAACTAAGACATCTTGCTAGTGTTAAATTTTGAATGACTTATACAAGGGACAAATTTTCTATGAATTTATCGATTAATATTAAGGGTTGTGATGAAGAGAGCTCTATAAAAAATAATCAAGTTGATTCTACTCATAAGGATGTTGGTTTGAGTTCTTTTAGTTGTCAAGTTAGAATTAATTCTTTTAAAAAGAAAGATTGATTTAGAAATTATCTAAATGATTGTAAGGTAAATTTAAGATTAACTCCAATTAATTCTAGACATGTCGGATTTTTGAAGAGTGATGAAACTTATGCAATGATTTCAAACATAGAAAGTGGATCAAGATTTAATTTTTATATGCTATACCCGAAGGTAGTAAAGATAAAGAAACTTAAAATTTTGTCCTAAGTCTTATATGAAATTTGAAGGTTGGATCTATCTTGGATTGATCTAACATATAAGGATATTTTATCTTTGATAGACTTATATAATTTGGTAAGTTGAGATCAGAGTGCGCAGCAAAAGCGTGATGGTCTGAATTGAATAGAAATATTAATCCTTTAAATCAAAAGTTATGATGGAATACATTAGTTGCAAATAAGGAAGGATTTTATTGATAATGAAAGGATGCTATAAATTTTGATCTAATCTGATCATCATAGCCTGATAATTTTTGTCAGTAGGTTGTTTCATTGTAGATAATGCCAAGAAATTTTAGATATCTCAAGTTTATTAACAGCTTGATAATTCTGGTATTAGTTCAAACTTAGAAAGTCCTAACATAGATCTCATATTGTTAAAAAAAAATTTAATATTGTTACTTAAACTGATATAGAAGATTGAGATTTTTTTTAAGATGAGAGTCTACATATAAAATTTATTGGAAGATCATGAGAAATAAATAATATATAAGACATTATCGTAAGCTTGAGAATGACATGAAGAATGTATACTTTGAAATATATTTCAAATAACATAACTTAATTTCGAGGACGAAATTATTTGAAGAGGAGGAGAATGTAACACTCCGGCCCAAAATCAGCCACAGCCCAAACCAAAAAAAAAAAAGGAAAGAAACAGGGGAGAAGACTCCCGAAGGGAGTCTTCTTCCTCCGTTCACCGACTCCCAATCGGAGTCGGAGACAAGCTCCCTCCGACCCTATTTAAGGAGGAGATCCCTCCTCTCTCCTTTCCATCAAAAATCTCGGGGCAAAACGGCGGCAATCGTCGGAAATTTCTCATGGAGACCCATCACTGTGACGTCCAATTTCTCGCCGGAAAAGCTTCGTCGGCGATGGAGGTAAGCCTCCTCCCCTTCCTCTCTCCTTCCCCTTCCTTCCCGTGCCGATGTGCACGCTTGCCGGCGATCGGAGTCGCCAGATTTTGTTGCGAAAAAAATCTTTATTTTTGCCATTTTCCGTCGTCGGTGGTCACCGCCGACCACCGGTTTGGCCGCCTCTTGCCGTCGGATCATCTCTCCTTTGGCCGCCGACCATCCCCGCACCGACTGCGTCGCCGGCCGGCCAACCAAGGAGGGGATCAAAGATCCCCTGTTTCGGTCAAAAATAAGCCACGGGAAGAAAAGAAAAGAAGAAGGAAGAAGAAGAAGAAAAGAAAAGAAAAGAAAAAAGAAAAAGAAAAAAAAGGAAAAAAAGAAAAGAAAAAAAAAAGAAAAAGAGAAAGAAAAAAAAATAAAAATAAAATAAAATAAAAAAAGAAGAAGAAGAGAGAAAAATTTTCTCTCCCCTCTCTCTACCTTCTCTCTCCAATTTCTCTCTCTATTTTCTCTCTCTAGATCTTTCTCTCTTTTTGTAGATTTTATCTCTCTAGAGTCTTTCTCTCTCTCTGATTTCATCACAGACCCTAGGATAAATTTGAAATAAAAATATGATGATTTGAAATTGCTTCGAAATTCGTGCGGTAGATCTGATCCTAGTCCGATCCTATTCGAAATTTGTAACACTTGATTCATATTGAGTCACTCTGATAGGACCTCTGATGATCTCGATCATGACTGCCTCATCGAAAGGATACGAAGGTTTCTCTCTCCACTTTCTCTCTCTACTTTCTTTCTCTAGAATTTTCTCTCTCTTCATGGATTTTCTCTCTCTACAAGTCTTATGGATTAGTGGAGGATCTAGATACTTAGATAAATCTTAATTTTGATTAATCCTAAGAGAGGTCCTCGATCTGTGTTATTAGGATCGATTATCGGTAATTTTCTCCATATATGATCTTTATATTTGATCAGGGTTATGAAGAGATGATTGTCTGCATAAGATATCGAGTGAAATATTTTGTTAGAAAAATTCATAAATCAAAGAAGAACATTGATTTCTGTGCTTGGATCAGTCACCGATAAAGGTAAGAATCTCTGTACATGATCATCATTATATATGTTATTTTACCGTTGATTTTATCTCCTTGATTTTGCAATGTTGGATTTGAGATCGATGAATTTGTTATATCTGAGATATTGTTATTTATTTATATAATTTTGAGCATTAGTATGCTATATCAATACATACGTATCAGCGATTGATGGCATGATTATGTGTATGACATATTTATTTCACTGCAAAAGATGAATTGATTAATGAAGTCAAATATTTTAATTTCATGAAAATGAGAAGAAAGAAAATTATGGTTTGGACTGGCCTTGTCATGTGGAATAGCTTGCCAGGAGCTTATGCCTGGGACAGCCCCCACAGGCTTATGTGTGGAAGAATATGATCCGAGAAAGATCATGAAGAATCTGATCCGAGAAAGATCATGAATGATTTGATCCGAGAAAGATCATGGCCACTTTGATCTGAGAAATATCATGAATATTTCGATCCGAGGAAGATCACAGAAATCGATCCGAATAAAAGATCGTCGCATGATCTTGGTAGTCCAAAGCCAAAGCCAAAGCCAAAGCTAAAGCTAAAGCTAAAAAGAAAGGATTAAAGATGATGTGATAATAGAAGAAAATAGAAAGATAAGACATGAAACAATCGTTGAATAAAATTGTTTCACTTATTTAACATATGATGATGCATCTCTTTTGATAAAATAGATAATCTATAAATGTTTGCAGTATTTTGGACAGTGAACATCGACTTTTATGTGTTATTGCCTATCATTATTTTCAGATTATATTATTATATTGGTGTGATATGGGAATTCTTACTGGGCTGTAAAGCTCACACCCCTTCATTTTCTTTTTCTTCTTAGAGTTACAAGATGTCCATGGTTGGCTATGGTATGGATTGTGAGTGAGCGGATGCATAGATAGAGTACCGTTGATACCTGATCAGAGGATTGAAGGAATATTAATTGTAATTATGCAAGTTTTATGAATTATTATTGAAATTAAATATTATGGTTGATAAGATTGTAATGATTTAATTTGGCCTTGCATATTCTTTAGGGCTTGCTCTAAGGAGTGTGCGGCCATCACGTATCCGATCCGGGTGTTGGGTTCGGGGCGTGACACCTATAAAGCCCGTCTAGTTGCCAAGGGATATCGTCAACGTTATGGTATAGACTATGACGAGACATTTTCTCCTGTGGCAATGCTCAAATCCATTCGGATTATGCTTGCGATAGCTGCCCATCTAGACTATAAAATCTGACAGATGGATGTGAAGACAGCTTTCCTAAACGGAGAGTTGGACGAAGAGGTATATATGATACAACCTGAAGGGTTCACATCCACAGATGAGTCTAAGATATGCAAGCTACAAAGGTCCATTTATGGACTTAAGCAGACATCTCAGAGTTGGAACATACGTTTTGATAGGACAATCAAAACGTATGGCTTCGTTAAGAACGGAGAAGAGTCCTGCATTTATAAGTAGGCTAATGGTCCAGTAGTAGTATTTCTTGTATTGTATGTGGATGACATTCTCTTAATCAGGAATGATGTCCCTGCATTACAGGAAATAAAGATTTGGCTATCGTCACAGTTCTCCATGAAGGATCTGGGAGAAGCTTCCTACATCCTAAGGATGAGGATCTATAGGGATAGATCTAAAAGGTTGCTTGGCTTATCCCAGTCCACGTATATTGATACTATGCTGAAAAGGTTCAGCATGGAGAATTCCAAGAAAGGTTATCTTCCGATAGGCCATGGAATTTCTCTCTCGAAAAGGGATTGTCCGACAACACCTCAAGAGAGAGAGCGTATGGGTAGGATTTCATATGCTTCGGTAGTGAGATCTATCATGTACGCCATGACATGTACACGACCAGATGTGGCATACTCACTAGGGGTAGTGAGTAGATACCAATCTGATCCAGGAGAGAATCACTGGAAGGTTGTTAAAACCATCCTGAAGTATTTAAGAAATACTAAGGACCAGTGGCTTGTTTATGGTGAATCGGACTTGAGACTTATAGGGTTTACAGACTCTAGTTTCCAGTCTGATTGCGATGACAGCAAGAGTGTGTCAGGATTTATTTTTACCCTTAATGGTGGGGCTGTCTGCTGGAAGAGTTCCAAGCAGCATACTGTGGCTGATTCAGTATGCGAGGCAGAGTATATTGCTGCATCAGATGCTGCCAAAGAAGCGGTGTGGCTGAGGAAATTCATCACCGAGCTCGGAGTAGCACCCTCCCTTGTTGGTCCAGTTTTGCTCTACTGTGACAGCTCTGGAGCCATTGCTAAGGCGAAGGAACCGAAGGCACACCAGCGGACGAAAAATATTCTACGCCGCTACCATCTCATCCGGAAGATCATGGATCGAGGTGACGTCGACCTTCAGAAGATCGACAGGAAGGAGAACCTAGCCGACCCATTCACTAAAGCCATTGCGGTGAAGGAGTTCAACGACTACAAGTCGAAGATGGGTATTAGATACTGCACCGATTGGCTTTAGGCCAAGTGGGAGATTGTTGGGAATAGTGTCCCAAAGCTAATCGTTAGCCTGTTGACGGTTGTGCTCCTTTTATATTAGTACATGAATTATAAATAAATAAAAGTTATTTTGGCATTTTTTTCATCACAAATGTTTCATCTTCTAATGAACTCCTGTGTTGTGGTGAAGTCCTTAGGACTATTTAGACTCGACAAAGGAGGATTTGTCGCTTAGTCCTTAAACCTATTCGCGACCAAATGATACGTTGTTACCAAGGACGACAACGTTTATCGAGCATAGGTCATTGTGTGCCATATGGGTTGGTTGTCCTCATAACCAAAGAGTGTGGAGACACTGGTATGGCATACAGGTGAGATGTAATGGTACATCTATACTGAACGTGACCGACTTCGGAGCTATTTCTGCTGTCAAGATTTGCTCCGATGGGATATGGGTATAAATGTCCCTCCGACCTGAGACCGCCACGGTGACTTGCAAGCAACTCACTGCACTTAGGCACTGGACTACCTGAATTTTTAATTCAGTGACGGAAGGCTGCTGGGTGTAGTCAAGTACTTGACTTGTTAGTGCGTGTGTCAAGATGGGATTGACCACTCCAGTTTAGGAGCTGTGTACAGTCGTGTTTCAATTTAGCAAAACCTTGGCCAGGATAGTCCTAGTGAGGAGTCACAGGACTAATTGAGTTGAGCACGATTCGGATGATCTCATCAGGGTTGACAGTTTAACCCTAAGTCGTCCTAAACAGAGGAGTCAAAAGGGATGAATTATACAGTAACCATATTCACGTAGGTTCTGAATGTTGTGATTGCGACTATTCGACCTATCCGATCATCGGGTACCATTGCTAGATGGTCACTTCGATTAGTACAGGAATTGGTTCCAGTGCTACCGACTTAGGTTCGAACCTGCGGGGTCACACACATTAGAGGTTCCTATCTGATCTGATGGCTGATGAAGAGTTCTAATATTTGTGGACTATGAGTCCTATATGTCTGAGATTCTGTGATCAAGAATCAGGATTTTTTGATTATGAGTCCCACACATTTTGGGTACCGGGGTCAAGAGTCCCACTGGTTTGGGACTCTTCGATCAAGGTTTCATATTGATGGACTTTGATACCCGATTGCCCATCGAATTTGGACTCAATAATTATGAGAGGTTTTATTAGTGATTTGATCACTAATTAACTCAATGTGATTGAGTAATTATTTTTGGATCAAGTCCAATTGAATTGGATTCAGTTGGGTTTGACCCGATTGGGTTAAGAGTTGACCTAATCGTCGAGATGGTTTGGTCCCTGATTTGATCAGGGGTTGGGCTTAGTCAATTTTTGATTTGATTAGGATTTTATTGAGCCTAATTAAGCCTAATTAAGTTGGGTTTAATTTAGTCTAATTGTGCTTAACCTATTTTGATTAGGTTGGTTCGATTAAGATCAAACCACCATTTGAATTTGAATCCCTGCACCATCTTAAATCTCTGTGCCCATTTGAATTCACGAGAAGAAACTTCTCGTGAATTTTTTCTCATGCAAAGCCCTTCTCACACCCACTCTTGTGTGCCAATATTTGGATAAAGATGATTATTTAGCCATTCAAATTCAAAGCGTGTTTGAATTTGAATGGATAACTTATCTCTTATGCATACATGACATTATCCACTTTAGCGCCCCACATCTCACATGAGAAAGAGTTTCTCGTGAAACCTTTCCATGCACAAAGCAGACTCACACCTTCTCTTCTCACGCCCAAGTGGATAGGGATGAGTTGGTTTTAGTTTGAATTCAAATTTGATTTGAATTCAAATGTGTAACCACTTGTCTTTATCCTCTCACACGGATAAGACATGTTTTGAACTATTTTAAAAGAGATAGGGAGCTGGGGTGTAAGTAAAAAAATTTTGAGAAAGAAAGTGGGGCGTGAGGAAGCCTTGTGCGTGAGGTGAAGGTCCAAAACCTTCCGAGAGAAAAAGAAAGAAAAAAAAAAAATTGGGCGCTGGGTTTTTGGTGTGTATCCTAGGGTTTCTACTTAGGATTCGGGAAGTGAGATTGGTGTGCCACGAGTGTCGTGAGTCCACCAAATTTCAAGAAGAGATCCATCAGCCTCTCAACCAATCATGAAGATGATCCGAAGCATCCGAGGAGTCGGCACACATCGATCGAAGGAGTTCGATCAACATCAGCCATCAAAAGGGTGAAATCGCGAACTAGCATTCGTGAGGAACCGATCAGACGGGAGCTTCGTGTGGACGATCCACAGAGGCCAGACACTAGTGTGGCTATGATGTGATGATCAGAGCTCCCGACGGTGATCAGATTGTGGTGATCGACTACCCACAAAAGATGATGTATTCTAAACACAATACAGTAAAAGGTTTACAATTTCAAATTTGAATTTCAAATTCAAATGCATGCTGTTGTATCATATTTAGATCCTAGTGTAGGGTTAATTAGTATTAATTAATGAGATTAATTAATAATTTCGCTGTAAAATAATAATTTTGAAAAAATTTTAAAATTACCATTTTGCCCCTGCACTGAATTTTCGCTTCAACATTGGCCAAGGGGCCTTATTTGTAGAGTAAAATTCTTAGCCTAATAGCAAAAAGACTCTGAAACAAAATTAAAAAAGGATTAACATAAGGATTGGAACTTTCAATTCGATTCGGATTCTTTTGGACTCCTGTTGACCTATCAAATAATAGAATTAGGTTCCAAAATTTAGAGTGGTGGTGAAGCACCAAGCTCATAGGGCTCAAAGAGAGCTTTCTGAATTAGGGTCAAAATAGTGATTTTGAGACCAGATGAGAAAATTATGACCATTCTAACTTGATAGTGTCAGATTAATAAGATTAGATACAATCAACCCAATTTCTTGATCTTCTGGATTTGATTCTTCAAATCATAGTTTACACCAGCTATGATGTCTGGATCATACTCCCCAAGCTGGAAAGAACTCATCCTCAAGTTTGAAGAATCTAATACTTCTTGCAAGTAAGAGCAATTCATCAATAGGTTGATGCTGGTTTTTGGATTTAGCTAAGGTAGGTCATCGATCTTTATTGGCATCAGAGTAATCTTTTGATGGTCTTTCCAGAATGAGTAAATATTTCAATGACCATCATAAGTGACATTGTGATCATACTACCAAGGCCTCTCCAAAAGAGATGACATACATCCATGGCAACGATGTCATACCAAACTTCACAGAAGTACTTTTGTTCAATAGAAAATAACACAAAATAGCAACTATCGACAACCACCTTACTCTTTTTTTGGAACCATGAAAGCTTGTATGATTGAGGATGCTTTTCGATTGTCAGATTTAGTTTTATGATAACATCTTGAGAGATGATATTTTCATAGCTATCTTTATCGATAATGACCTTGCAAATCTTTTCTTAAATGATGCAGTAGGTATGGAAGATATTGGTCCATCGCCAATCTTCTTTCTCCTCCTTTTTTGATGTGAGTAGAATCTTTCGAACAATTAGAGTTCTCCTCTATCTCAAAATAGTATGAAATCATCCTCTTCTTCACCTTCTTCATCATAGGCAGGTTCTTGATCCTCGTCGGAAGGCTCTTCTTCTTATTCAATCAACAACTGCTTCCTGGATTGTCCAGCAAGCTTCTTACACTTGTTTTGTGTATACCCGATCTCGTCGCAATTATAGCACCACAAAGTAGATGTCCCAACTTGGTTGGTTTCAAAGGCCTTATGTCAATAGGGCTACGAACAGGAGGGATAGAAGCTATGCTACCTCGTATGTCCTCCTGATTCTTTAGCACATGGCTGCTCTACATGGAAGGATCAAATCTGGGTATTGATCTTCATTGCAACTGCTCCTCAGCAACTACAGTATCGTGGTAAGCTTCTTTGACTGTCTATAGGGTGTGGAGTATCAAAGTATCCTAGATCTGTTGCTATAGTCTATCAAGATATCTCACGACCATCTACTCTTCATTCTCCGCTAGATCATTTCTAGTGATCAGTTGACAGAACTCCTTGTCTAGGACGGAGGTTTGAGAGAGGAGAGAGGGGAGATTTTGATGTTGTAGATGTAGGGTGGATGCATTTGAGTTCTGGTTTGGGTAGTGGGAGGGGTTGTGGCAGTTTTGCTTTCTAGAAATGCTTGAGCCTCTCTCTCTCTCTTCTAAGCCTCATCATAGGCAACTCTATGCTTTTCTTTATATATATATATATATATATATATATATATATATATATATATATATGCTAGTTTTTTTACATATATAATTCTCCCATTTTATGAAGCAAAAAGAAGAAATGACAAGAAAATTGTAGGTAGTCAAAGGGAAAAATAATAATTTAGAAAATAAGATGAGGCTTGTGTGCATTATCATTATATAATAACTTTAAAAAGGGAAGTACACAACTTCCTAGTGTGGTTGTATTGGGTGAAAAATGTGATGGGCTGCAATCTTTCAATCCTTACCTCTAATGGGTAGATTGAAATTAGATATAATCTTTTATTTTCCCTTGGTACTTAGATGCAAGATATGTGTGGGATAGAAAGCTATTTCTTTAGTATTCATATCTCCTATACTTTGGTTCTACAGAATACAGGTCTTTGAAATGTAATGTCATGGGATTTAGATGTATAATTTCATTCATGTTATCTAAGAAAGAGATGTAGCTCAATCAAAGGTTCAACTGATCCTATATGTCTAATGCAAATATCCTATGAAGAATAATCCCATCAAAATAGTAGGAATTATACCTAAGATGATTCCAAATAGACAATTTTGATCATTTTATTTTTTGAGGAGATAACAAGAGTATAATATCAATCTGTACTTAACAAGTTGAATCACCATAAATTTCAAAATCCAAGAATTGGCAATTGACGTGGAAAGAAATTATGGAATACCCGGATACTTAGAGAAAAATATTGATTTTTGTTAATTATTCGCTGAATTCAATTTAAGAAAGCTATATATTAAGAGAAAGTGCTCGGTTTATAGTCAAAGCAGTCAACACAAGACCAAAATAACTAGTTATAGCGGGCATAAATGAGCTAAATTATATATGAATATGTGAAAGGGATAGGAGACCTATTTCTTGATAAGCTATTTCATCATGCTTTAACTAGCTCATGTTCTTAATCCTAGAAATTCCCACAACTGATGAAGTTTGTTGGCCCTAATGGGACTGAAGTCCTGAACGTTAATATAAATGTAAGAAGCAGGTCTATAATGGAAGGATTGTACAAAGCTATAGGATCTATGTCACCAAGTTTGAGATGGGATCATAATCTATGTGTTGGAAGAGCTAACCCCATCTTGCATAAAATTTCTCTTATCATGACTTTATAGTTCAAGTATATAAGCAATGGAACATCCATTGAGATAAATTTGAGTATGATATATTAGTTAGATTTGGAGGATGTAAATATGTGATCTTCTCCAATTGAATGGAATAATAGCATAGGGAAAAATCTTTTAACTAATCCCAATCTGACTTCAACTCTTAAACGCTCCAAGGAGAGAAGAATCCTTATCATAGTAGATGACCTACTTGAATCAGCATAACCTAGTTAAATCTTGGGCTCTAGACTAACTGAAAGGGAAAAGAAGAAAAAAGAAATACATGTTCCTTTCCGCTACTACAAATAGAGACTCATGGCGGCTGCTAGGATCTCTCTCGAGGATTCTTCTCTCTTTGATACTGAAACACTACTTGAACTCTCTAAGGGTGGGTATAGCCTTTTTCTCTTCCTTGCCCCTACCCTCTTTCCCTTTATCTCTTTATTCACCATTAAATATGTGCTATCTTTCATGTATTCTGTGATGGTCTTTATGGCTATGTACCATCTCTCTAAGTAATATATGTGATTATTTTCTACTTAGGCTTTCAAAAATTAGATCGCAAGACCCATGATCTCTTGGGATATATCTATTATAGATATGTCTACAATGGAGAGTTAAGCTTGTGCAATGTTCTTCATATGATATGTGGATGCTAGTTTTAATAACACAATATTAATATGCTTGGATCATTAGAGTTCATTGCTCAATATATAATAGACACTAATAATATTGGAACATTATCATATGCGGCGGGCACTATAGGCCATCATATGGGGTGGGCTTAGTTTTATGCCACATTTTTTTTTTTTTTGCATCTTAAAGAGAAAATCTAGAAGTCAAATAGGAATTAGATTTTTCTACTAATGGAGTCAATTAATTCTATAATTGAAACAATGAAAAAAGAAAATGTGGATGCATGCCTAGGAAAGTTTTTTTTTGTGACTATTTATATCATCTTTCTTTCTCATCAAGTCTCTCATCTATTATCTTTTTCATCAAGCTATTTCTCTAATCCATAAGGTCTTTCT
Organism: Elaeis guineensis; assembly: GCF_000442705.2. Taxonomy (NCBI): domain Eukaryota; kingdom Viridiplantae; phylum Streptophyta; class Magnoliopsida; order Arecales; family Arecaceae; genus Elaeis; species Elaeis guineensis. Next base: position 87,455,055 of record NC_025993.2, read on the forward strand.
CTCGAGTTTCTTTCTCCTTTTCCAAACCCTACACATCATTTCTCCTATCTATGAGGTCTTCCCCGAGTCTCTTTTTTCTCTTCTAAATCTTTTTTTTTTTTTTAAATCCTTATATCTAAAAGTTTACGGAAGCTATATATCATTTTACCTAGAGATGTGTATTAAGATGTCAGACTGTATATTGTTTTATCTAGAGATCTATATTAGGATGTTAGATGAATATTTTACTAGATGTATATCAACTGATTATATACTATGTACTAGTAAATACTAAATTCGATAAACTATGTATCAATTTCTCTATAGTTCTATATTAAGTGTTACTAGGTGTGTATCAAAAAAGTATATAGTATATATCAGTAAGTTATCTAGTGTGTATCATTTGCTCATGTGTTGTATACTGATGAGTGCTATATTCTGAAAACTATGTATCGCTTTACCTAAAGGTGTATATTGGGACATCGAAAGAATATTTTACTAAGTGTGTGTCAATTAGTTGTATACCGTGTACTGATGAATATTAAGTTCAATAAATTATATAATAATTTAGCTATAGATGTATGTTGGATCATCACTGGATATGTATTAAAAAAGTTTATAGTATGTATATCACATAGCTATATATTTAGTGTGTTTCATATGGCTATATAGTATGTATCGCTAAAAAATTTGTGCTAAAAATGAGGAAGAAAAAGAATACTTTAATCATGGATTTAATAACTCCATTAGTAGAAAAAATCTTTTGACTTTTACACTTATTTTTTAAGATTGGTATCAAGAAAAATATGGCATAAAATTAGGCCTGCCCATATGATGATCTATAGTGCCTACCCCAAATGATTTTTGTTCATAATATTGGTAGTAATGCACTTGACCATTACTAAAGTTTATTGTCTAATGTACAATAAAAATTTAACATTTAAATCCTTCTATTTAATAATTTATTACATTGTTGTATTGTATTTCAAAAATATTTAAAAAATAAAGAAAAAAGTCATACTTCACATATTACACAGGACCAATATTAATGACCCAATTTTCTACTTTACAATATTAAATTTCATTGTAGAAAACAAAATTTGGCAATTTTAAGCTTTTGCTTATTATAACTTGTAATATTAATATATTTCAATAGTGGTTGGAAAATGGAGAACGAAAAAATCATATCCCATGTATCTTGTGGACTGTTTGTCAATATTGTTGAAATTTTGATAAGTAACAATGCTATATGATCATAGAGATTTCAAATAGGGAGCATCCATTTAATGATATAATAGCGTAATTAAGCTGGTAAGATGAAATCTTGATTAGGATTACATTTGCACGTATCAATCATCATAAATAAATGCTCCTTAATATAGTCATGTGGGGGAAATAGCCTAAGATGACTAGGAGAGGAGTGAACAAAGCATTAGTGGGATCTAAAGCTTCCCTTGCTACGTGGTTCCCAATTGAAGTAGGGGAGCTAGTGCAATACATGTGGGTCATTGGATTTTACCCGAGTCCTAACATCAACTGCTCTTGATCCAGGGAGACTATAATTGAAGGTCCAGGAACAAAGCAACTTCAGAGTTTGCAGGTGTGCATGGGATCTCCTTGTTATGTATGATCACTTTTTCTACTTCTAATTCGATTCTTTGCATGTCGACAAGCAATCCATTTTAGTTATGCATCGCTACACCTAAATGAGGGACAAATGTGTATCAATAGATTTTTGAAAAATTAATCTCTGAAATATTTTATATTTTTATGTTTATTCCTATATTTTTACATAAAATCCTTTTAAAGTTTTCTATTTGCACAAATTGGTTCTTCAACTAATTTTTGTTTGTCAAACACTGGATAAGATTTACCAGGATTACAGAAAAACTAAAATGCACTTGGCTTAATAATGAATAGGGTTGGGGACCCCTCCTCTTGCTCGCCTCATCCTCTTCTCTACCTCACCTTCTTATCAGTTCTCACTTGGGACCTAGCTGCCAGTGGATCAAGGACATTGATGAAGAGGTCAAGTAGGTGTAAGGCAAGAGACAAAAATATCAGAGGATATGAAATTAACACTGCTAGAAAAGTACACAGAATTATTTGTAGTCATTTGGTTAAGAAATATATAAGCAATAAGTTACAAGATTTTAAAGATTAAAAAATAACTATAGAAAAGGCATGAATTAGTACATCAGTAAAGGGGGCATGAAGGGCGTGGTCGAAGGTGAGCGAGAAAAGGGAGGAGAAAGAAAGTTTGGTTGGCAATCAAGTAGAGGATATCAATCTAAAATGGCAGGGGGGCGACAAGGCAGAAGGCAAAATTAATGTCCTGGGTGTCTTATGAGAAGAAGGCTGCAAACCGTTGGACCTACGTTGCGTTGTTGGAAGCCTTTGTGTTGCTATGCTCTTATTTTATTTTCTAGCTTATTTGTATTTTCAAAAACAATAAATAGGATTGTCTTTGTAAGCACACGTGTTGCGTATCATTGTGGCATGCATTGGGAATTATCATCTCTATCAAATTCAATTTGTCATATGATTAAGTAGCATTTCTCACTTGCAGTATTATGTAATAGGATAATTTACTCTTGGTATGATCTAATGGTAGAGCGGACTATGTGTAATATCAAAGAGGGAAGAATTGGTCATAGGTACTAAAAATAAGCAGTGCTTGATAGATTTTAGTGGGATGCCAAGTCAATAGGTACTAAAAATAGATTTTAGTGGGAGGAGTCTCATTCCGATTTCGATTCCGGGGTAGAATGGGAATGGCTCAATCTATATAGAACTCAAACCCTATTCTCCTCTATGGATTCAAATTTCCATTCCAATTCTGATTCCGATTTCGGTCACGAACCAAATACTTCGGGAGATTTGACAATTCCGATTCCGATTCCAAGCCATTCCGATTCTCATTTCCATTTTAATTTTGGTTGCAAACCAAACACCCCCTTAGTGAAGTCTATTCTTCTTGAGCTTATGCAATGGAACTTGATACCGCTGCTCAACCTATCGCCCAAATTGGTCCCAATTGCACCGTTGGCCTGAGATTTTCTTGATCTATCGATCCAACCTAAAATTGGAATAGGAACTCTACTTGAATTCGAATCAGCACCTGCCCTCAAAATTCTACTATTGGTTTAATTAAGCCCACTAAATTCTAGTAGATTTGTCAAAATGGGTCGGGGCCCATGAGCCAGCCCATTTGGCCCTAAAAATGGATCGGATCGGGCTGAGAAATTCTGACTCATTTATGCCGGTTCTGCAGTGACCTGCGACGCAGCTTCTCCTCCCTATTTTCAGCGCAGTTGATGGCTGGATCGGTGCTTGAGCTGCTCGTCCACATAGGCCACCTCCTCAGACCCGGTGAGTCAAATGAAGATGTCGAAATCTTGCTTGACTGGATGCTGGAGAATCCTCCGGAGCAAGAGGAAGAGATGGCTGGGGCAGCGTATGATTTTGACCATGCTGAGGGTGTTGATCTCAGCCATGGTGAATATGGCGGTATGCCGGCCAGCAGGTCTGTTATTGAGGGGCTGCAGCGTTCACCATATGGTCGAGGAGACGGGGTTCGGGAGGAGGAGTGCGTGATATGTTTGGAGAAATTTGATGCCAGGGCGGAGGTGAGCAAGATACCCTGCTCGCACGCCTTTCACAGTCGGTGCATCATCCAGTGGCTAGAGGTGAGCAACCTCTGTCCTATTTGCAGATCCCAGATGCCCACAGCCAGCTCCAACTGATAGGACCAGCATAGTTGATGTGTTTGTTCTGTATTTGCTTTCTTGTTTTGTTTGATATCTTATCTTCGTAATTGCACGCATTGATCACTGTGAAAATACATGCTCCAGTGATTTATCCTTTAATTGATTAGGGAAGAGTTCTGTTGCTTTCTTTCAGTTTGCTGAGTAATCCTCTTCTGTCTTAGGTTCAATTGAGCTCCATGTAATGGATATGGTAGTTGTCCTGCTGAAAATAAGATTGGCAAACTTTGGGAAACTATGAGGAAAGAAGTCCTAAGATTGATAGTCGATAGGTTCTTGCCAGCAGGAGGATGAACAACAACTCACTTAAACATGACTTTGGCTGAAACCAAAACCGGCTGGGCCAGGGAAAGTATTCTGATTCAGCAGGGCTAGGCAGAGCTCTGGCTCTGGTTCTGACCCTTGTCAAAATTTTCACTGAAAATGCTGATTATGACAGTCATATCTCAGGAAGACGTACCCGATCAAGGCCATATTCCAGGAGGATGCCGTTTCTGCTGTTTCTCTATGTTTCTTTGTCATGCTTTAGGACAAAGCAGACTATGTTCTGCCAGATTTCTTCTCCTCTTCATAAACAACTACTGCATTGCTACATATCCAGCCTCTATAGTTTTCGTTGTTGGTTGTGTGTTATATCCTCCTGGTGTCTCACTACTTTTTGTTCATTGAAATATTACTATGAATCAGTACCAGTTTCCACTGCCATTTGTTTTTCATCAATTGGTGTTCGACATTGATGGCTGTTCATGTTATACTCTTCTCGAAGGTTCTCTGGTTGCTTTTGGTCTTGGCCACGCTCACTGGGCCATTGCCACTTTGTGTTGCCTACTTTCCTTCAAGAAATGCAATTGCACTTTTATCACTCTCTATCTTTTATCCTATTTCTCTACAGCTGATGCATGGTTTCATAGTTGTCTTCTTTTATCACTTATTGGTTGTATGTTTCTAAGGATGTCGATTTTTGTGTACTTTTGTATGTTTTTGTTCCACTTAACCTTTGAGTTCCAGCTGACGTATTCACTTTATATGTGCAACTTTACCTTATGCTTAATGGAAGAATCAGTTCTTTGTTTTCCCCAAAAGCTTAACTAATAGTTTAAACTTATTTGATGTTCCCACCGCATAATTCATGGTATCTCATGCATTATATCCATAATAATATAAATCATAAAAAGCTTTATCAGATAACAAGTCATGAATTTATAAATTTTAACAGTTAGCAAGCATTATTCAGCTACACAAATAAAGCCGGTAAAGATATATGAATCTAATCAATTGCTAACCTTATATCTAGAAATACTAAAATTTGATACAAGCTCAAACATATAATCCAACTTTAAAACATAACCATCCATATCTGCTAGCAACATGAAAAGCTTTAACAAACAAGTACATAATAATATACGATATTTCACTTCAATATCTTTAAAAAAAAAAGTTAAAAGTGATTGTTGGTGCAAAAATCCGCTTGCGCCGGAGAAGCTGGAGTCGAGGGAGTCGCGGTCGCCGCCGGGACCTGCAAAGAAAGTCTAAACCGGAGGTAGGGTTGCTCCGGCAAGACCCTCTGACGCTCAAGTCAGTTCTCTGCCTCAACAAGAATGGAGTGCTCGAACGAAGAATTTAGCAGAGTTTTGAGGTAAAAAAATGAGAGCTTATAGAATAACGTATCTGGGGTCCCCCTTATATAGGTGGTGGGCTCAACAGACTGATAGTGACGTTCATAACCGTCTCGTAGTGAGCTGCCCACCGTCAAGAGAAATTTACTGCGAGGAGTAGTGGAGTAGACCCGTGGCCCTCACTGCAGCGCGCCACGTGGAGTCTGCTGCAGGGAGTGGAGCGGCGTCCGTTGTCGTGACTTGCCAGCGGATGGAAGGATCGTACCGTATCCGTTACAGGAGGTGGAGCAGGATCGTGAGCATCATAGCGGCCTGCCCGGGAATAATGGAAACGCGCGGGATTCGCCGCAGGAAGTGGAGCAGAGTTGTGGCCGTCATAGTGGTCTGTTAGGGGATGATGGAGCTGCGCAGAATCCGTCGCGGGAAGTGGAGCAGGATCACGGTGGTTGCTGGGTTGCGCCAGAAAGTACAGGTTCGTCGGCTGAAGTTCGGTAGTGGTCGGAACCGGTGACGAAGCCTGGCTCCCGTAGGAGCCCGGGCGGAGCCCTCCTTGTGGTTGGGGTCGTGGACGGAGCTCGGCTCCCGCAGGAGTCCTGGTGGAGTCCTCCTTGAGGTCGGGGTCGTGGACGGAGCTCGGCTCCCGTAGGAGTCCTGGCGGAGTTCTCCTTGAGTTCGGGGTCGTGGGCGGAGCTCGGCTCCCATAGGAGTCCTAGCGGAGTCCGGTAGTTGAAGTTGGCGACGAAGCCCGGCTCCCGTAGGAGTCTGGGCGGAGTTGTTCTGTAGTCGATGTCGGCGACGGAGCCCGGCTCCCGTAGGAGTCCGGGCGGAGTTGTTCTGTAGTCGATGTTGGTGACGGAGTCCGGCTCCCGTAGGAGTCCGGGTGGAGCTGTTCTGTAGTCGATGTTGGCGACGGAGCCCGGCTCCCGTAGGAGTCCGGGCGGAGTCCTCCTGCAATCAAAATCAGGTGCGGAGTCCGGCTCCCGTAGGAGTCCGGACGAAGCTTACTAGTAGTTGAAGTTGGCGACAGAGCCCGGCTCCCGTAGGAGTCCGGGCGGAGTCCTCCTGCAATCAAAGTCAGGTGCGGAGCCCGGCTCCCGTAGGAGTCCGGACGAAGCTTACCGGTAGTTGAAGTTGGCGACGGAGCCCGGCTCCCGTAGGAGTCCGGGTGGAGTTGTTCTGTAGTTGATGTCGGCGACGGAGCCCGGCTCCCGTAGGAGTCCGGGCGGAGTCCTCCTGCAATCAAAGTCAGGTGCGGAGTCCGGCTCCCGTAGGAGTCCGGACGAAGCTTACCGGTAGTTGAAGTTGGCGACGGAGCCCGGCTCCCGTAGGAGTCCGGGCGGAGTCCTCCTGCGATCAAAGTCAGGTGCGGAGTCCGGCTCCCGTAGGAGTCCGGACGAAGCTTACCGGTAGTTGAAGTTGGCGACGGAGCCCGGCTCCCGTAGGAGTCCGGGCGGAGTCCTCCTGCAATCAAAGTCAGGTGCGGAGCCTGGCTCCCGTAGGAGTCCGACGAAGCTTACCGGTAGTTGAAGTTGGCGACGGAGCCCGGCTCCCGTAGGAGTCCGGACAGAGTTGTTCTGTAGTCGATGTCGGCGACGGAGCCCGGCTCCCGTAGGAGTCCGGGAGGAGTCCTCCTGCAATCAAAGTCAGGTGCGGTGTCCGGCTCCCATAGGAGTCCGGACGAAGCTTACCGGTAGTTGAAGTTGGCGATGGAGCCCGGCTCCCGTAGGAGTCCGGGCGGAGTTGTTCTATAGTCGATGTCGGCGACGGAGCCCAGCTCCCGTAGGAGTCCGGGCGGAGTCCTCCTGCAATCAAAGTCAGGTGCGGAGTCCGGCTCCCGTAGGAGTCCGGACGAAGCTTACCGGTAGTTGAAGTTGGCGACGGAGCCCGGCTCCCGTAGGAGTCCGGGCGGAGTTGTTCTGTAGTCGATGTCGGCGATGGAGCCTGGCTTTCGTAGGAGTCCGGGCGGAGTTGTTCTGTAGTCGATGTTGGCGACGGAGCCCGGCTCCCGTAGGAGTCCGGGCGGAGTCCTCCTGCAATCAAAGTCTGGTGCGGAGTCCGGCTCCCGTAGGAGTCCAGACGAAGCTTACCGGTAGTTGAAGTTGGTGACGGAGCCCGGCTCCCGTTGGAGTCCGGGCGGAGTTGTTTTGTAGTCGATGTCGGTGACAGAGCCCGACTCCCGTAGGACTCCGGGCGGAGTTGTTCTGTAGTCGATGTTGGCGACGGAGCCCGGCTCCCGTAGGAGTCCGGGCGGAGTCCTCCTGCAATCAAAGTCAGGTGCGGAGTCCGGCTCCCGTAGGAGTCCGGACGAAGCTTACCGGTAGTTGAAGTTGGCGACGGAGCCCGGCTCCCGTAGGAGTCCGGGCGGAGTTGTTCTGTAGTCGATGTCGGCGACAGAGCCCGGCTCCCGTAGGAGTCCGGGTGGAGTTGTTCTGTAGTCGATGTCGGCGACGGAGCCCGGCTCCCGTAGGAGTCCGGGTGGAGTTGTTCTGTAGTCAATGTCAGCGACGGAGCCCGGCTCCCGTAGGAGTTCGGGCGGAGTTGTTCTGTAGTCGATGTTGGCGACGGAGCCCGGCTCCCGTAGGAGTCCGGGCAGAGTTGGCTTCTTGCTGAGAACTTCGACTGAGGGTATTTTATACCCAACACCAGTCCCCCTACTTTCGAGTTTGAATTTCGAATGAAGGAAGTACAGAGAGACTGGCACAGCCGAAGTTGTCCCCTCGAATCCTGCGCACGACCGCCTCCAGACATTTTGGCATTAAATGTGCGCGTGCTGGAGTCTTTTCGAATCAGGGCGATACGAAGGGACTCTTCGAAATTCCCGTAGGTACACTGGCCCAGGTACGGTGCAATAATAGTCCTGCCAACCGTCAGCCGCTTTCAGCCGCCTGCCATGGTGAGTGGGACACGTGTCGAGCGCGGGCTGGCCTGGGGGGATTCGCGATCATTATAGCGCCGGATCTCAGGGTCTGTTTAAACCCGCGCTCCCGCTTTTGGGGCCCTTACCCTGCTTCAGAATTTTAACAGTGTCTGCCTTCCCTTCGAGAGCCCTGATTCAGTTGATATCTTCTCGAGCCGTAGGCGCCCTCCAAATCATCTCTGTCTTCGTCCCTCTGGTCCCTCAGAGCGATCTAGGTTAGTTCCAGCACCTTCATCTTTCTTCCCGCCGCTTAGGGATCTCTTTTTTGCCATTATTTTTTGGTGTTCCCCCCAGTCAGTTTCCTGTGACCCCTCACCCCTCATCCTGTCCGTCTTCATCGGGATCTTTAGAGCCCTCATTCGAAGTCACTCGAAATGTCGTCCGGCTCTTCCGCTCCTTGCAGTTCTAGGAGTTCTTCCGCCTCGAACCCCCAGGTGCCATTCCATGTTCTCTGACTCCGGAGGAACTCCTTCTGATAAGAGTTCAGTATGGGGTTCCTCCGGAGTACGATCTGAAGTTGCCTAGCCCTTCTGACTGGGCTAGCACTCCTCCACCCGATCGTTTTTGCCTGTACCAGGAGGCATTCTGTGCTGGGCTCCGGCTTCCGCTTCCATCCTTTGTTGTCGCCCTCTTCCGCTTCTTAGACATCTCCTTGGCTTCTGTGGCCCCGAATTCTTTTAGGTTTTTGATAGGATTTCTCTCCCTTTGCCACGTAGTCAAGGTCCAACCGTCCCTCTCCCTGTTTAGGTACTTCTATACTTTCAAGCGCCATCCTTCGGCGAAGGACTGGTGGTACTTCTCCTCCCAGTTCAGCAAGAAGGGGTTGCTGAAAGGTGCCCCTTCTTCAATCCACAATTGGAAGGAGAAATACCTTTTCGTCCACTGCCCGACCCTGAGGCTGGGCCTGCCCCCTTGGGGCTCTCTGAGGGATTCTGTTCACCGGGCCCCTAGTCTGGGGGAGGATGACCTCCAGGCTGCCCGAAAGCTTCTTGCCTATTCCGCTCCTTCCCTTCCCAATCTTCTGAGGGAGCAATTTCTTTTCAACATCGGCCTGAGCCCCCAGGATCCTGCGAGTATTCATCTTTTCCTTTATCTTCTCTTTTCATGCCTTTCTTCTTTTTCTTTCTCTTTTTACCTCTTCTTCCTTCTCTCTCTTTTTCCCCTCTGTTTCTTTCTTTCTTTCTTCCCCCCTCTCTTTTTTTTTTTCGATCTTTGACTCTTGATTGATTGGTTTGCTTCTTTTTCTTCTTTCTTTTTCTCCCCCTTCTTTTTTTTTTTTTTTAAGGAATGGACGCCGAAGCAACGCGGATGTTTGCCAGGGGCCTCAGGGCCCACAAGAGAAAGGGCGTCGCGACCTCCGGATCGGCGAAGAGGGCCAGGGCGGAGGAGTTGAGCTTGGCCGCACCCGCCCAGGCGGCCCCAGCGATTGACATTCCCTCGGATGCCGAGGCAACGGCTCCCCGGGCCTCCTCGAGGAGTCCGCCGACTGGGGCCCCTGCTTCGGGGGTCCGCTCCACGGAGGCGCCCGTTGGCGAGAGGGGGAAGAGGAAGAAATCGATGGCCCGCAGGGTGAGGAGCCATCGAACTACCACCGACGAGTCCCTATGCTCCGAAGAGGGGCCGGTGAATCCCTTCAATGATAGGGATTTGATCAGGCGGTTGATCGACGGCTGTATTTTGCCCGACGTCGTCGAGAGGATCGACCGCATCGATCCTGAGCAGCGGGCCTGGGACTCTTTGGGGTCCTTCCTTGAGGTAAGCAAATCTTTATTCACCTGGCTATCCGGCCTTTGTCCTGATCCCACAGCCGCCCTTGCAGATTGGGCACCAGCTCCTCACCAATATCGAGGTGGTGAACTGTGCGAGGAAGGACATCCTCCAGGTGGAGGAGTACTGCTGGGCTGAGGTTGCTCACCTCCAAGCAAAGACGGCCGAAGTAGCCGCCCTCCAAGAGGCCCTGGAAAGAGAGAAACAAGCCCGGGAGGAGGAGAGGCAGACCTTGGAGGAATCAGCGAGAAAGGCGGAGGCCGAGGTCGCCAATTTGATTGAGCAGACTCTAGTCCTGGTCTCGGAGGTCAGGGCTCTTGCGGTGGAGGAGTTCAAGGCCTCCGCGGAGATGAGGGACCTGAACGTCCAATTCGGCCAAGAGGCGTTCATCAAGGGGTTTGAGCTCTGCCAGGAGAAGGTGGCCAGAAAATTTTTGGAGCTCGACCTCAGCTTCCTAGGCGAGGAGTCCGAAGATGAGGCCGGTCCCTCGCCAGCCGCTACTGCTATTGCAGCTCCATTGTCGGGGACGCCAAGTTCTCCAACCCCCGCCCCCGAGGTCTGAGACCTCCGACCTTGTATTTTTATTTCATCGCAATTTTTCTTTTTTTTTTTGTCTTCAAGAATCATCCAATCAATAAAGCTGAATTTCTTATCGTGGATGGCTTCTCCTCCTTCCCCTTCTTCTCTCTGCTTTTCTTCCTGCGATGAGTCGTGTTTTAACGCTTTCGCCTTCCGATGGCAGCGTCCTGCGGAAGCACTTCCCCTTCCCTTGGGGATCCCGCTGAAATTGACGATCCAGCGGCTGAAGAAGGAGGTCCTCCACTTGACAAAGAAGTCGAAGAAGATGGAAGACGAGCTTCGCAGATTGAGAGAAGGTCATTTTGAAGCCACCGCAGAGGACACTCACTTTCGGAATCTCCATGTGAAGGGGATCATGGAGTATAGCCAGAGGAAGGCGGATTTCGCGAAGAAGCTCGAGGAATGCAAGAAGAGCGCCAGCAATCGAATTTGGGCTCAGGCCGCCAAGATTAGCGCCCTCAAGGTGGATCTGTCGGCCGTGATGAGGAAGATCGGCCATCTGGAAGGAAGTTCATCCCGGCTCTTGGCCCGGGCCGACGGCGACCAACAGTGGTCGAAGAAGGTCTCCGACCTTCAGCGGCAGCTTCAGGACGCCGAGGTGAGCCACGACGTGCATCGGGCCAGCTGGCGCAGGCAGGTGGAGGAATATAAAGGGAGGCTTAGGGCGGCGACCGACGAAGTCGCCCGTCTCCAGAGGCAACTGGCCAACAGGGCTCAGCTTACTTCCGTCCGAGATTCTGATGAACTCCAGTCCCTGAGAGGAACCGTCGAAGGGATTTTCGTTGCCCTCGGGGACAAGACGGCTGAGCTGCAACAACTGAAAATCTAGCTGGCGTACGAGCAGCGGGCCGTCGCAGATGAGGAGGCAGAATCCGAGGTCTTGAGGAAGAGGCATCGAGAGGCGGAGGTCGAGAGCCAGCGACTTCGTCGGGCACTCCAGGACGCGCTGCAGAAAAGGGAAGAGCTAGAAGAAGAAATTGAGAATTTAAGGCAGTCTTGGTTGAGGGGTGGAGCAGATAATTCTAGGTCGGAGGGAGCAGAGCCTCCTTAGAGCTCTTTTTATCCTTCTGTCTTTTCCTGTATTTACTTCCCTTTTTGTCGTTTTGCTTTTTCTTCCTTGGCCTTCCGGGCTTTGTAGCGTGTATTTCGAAAATAGAATGAAAAGGGTATTTTGTGTTACCTCGTCCGCGCGTTGTACTAAGTTGTCGTTCGTCGAACTTTTCTTGTCGCTCGACTTGTCTGATGTAGACGTCGTTGGGAGGTGCCCAGTCATCGATGCGTTAGCTTGCCTTTCTCGTCGTGCATGGCCGCAAGCCCGAGCTTGGCCGTCCGGACTCCGCATTACTTTGGAGATGTCGCTATCTTCCTAACCTGTGTCGGGAGTCTTTTTAGAGGTCGGGGGTGTTTGGTAGGAACTCCCCACCTCCGTCGGGACGAAGTCCTTCAGGTCTTTGGTGCGGTTCGTCCTTCATCTGTTTTCGCCGTATTTCGTCACCCTTCCTTTTTAATTTTCCTCTTCTCCGAGTGAGGGCCCTCCCCTCGCTTTTTACGAGGTTGCATAGGAGCGAGGAGGTGCCGCTGAGGGGCTTTTTTCTTTCTCCCGATCTTGCTGGGCGGTCGGGTATCGCCATCATCAGGACGAGGTTCTTCTCCCATTCCCACAGGGCACGTAAGGGCCATTGCTAGGGCGGGCGGAGCCTCCCTCACTACAGAAGTTGTGGGTGGAGCTCGGCTCCCGTAGGAGTCTGGGTGGAGTCATCCTTGGTGTTGTGGGCGGAGTCTGACTCTTGTAGGAGTCCGGACGGAGTCTTCCTTGGCGTCATGGATGGAGCCCGGCTCCTTTAGGAGTCCGGGTGGAGTCTTCCTTGGCGTCATGGACGGAGTCCGGCTCCCATAAGAGTCCAGGTGGAGTCTTCCTTGGCGTCGTGGATGGAGTCCGGCTCCCGTAGGAGTCCGGGCCTTCTACTTTGCTCAAGCCAGGGCGAGGTTCTCCTCCCATTCCCGACTTGGCTGTGGGGGCGCGTTAGGGCACTGTAAGGCCTCTCCCCCCATCCGGTCTAAAAGAACCGGGCCTTTGACTTTGCTCATGTCAGGACGAGGTTCTCCTCCTGTTCCTGATATGGCTGTGGGGGCACATTAGGGCGCTGTAAGGCCTCTCCCCCCATCTGGTCTAAAAGAACCGGGCCTTTGACTTTGCTCATGTCAGGACGAGGTTCTCCTCCTGTTCCTGACATGGCTGTGGGGGCACATTAGGGCGCTGTAAGGCCTCTCCCCCCATCCGGTCTAAAAGAACCAGGCCTTTGACTTTGCTCATGTCAGGACGAGGTTCTCCTCCTGTTCCTGACATGGCTGTGGGGGCACATTAGGGCGTTGTAAGGCCTCTCCCCCCATCCGGTCTAAAAGAACCGGGCCTTTGACTTTGCTCATGTCAGGACAAGGTTCTCCTCCTGTTCCTGACATGGCCGTGGGGGCACATTAGGGCATTGTAAGGCCTCTCTCCCCATCCGGTCTAAAAGAATCGGGCCTTTGACTTTGCTCATGTCAAGACGAGGTCCTCCTCCTGTTCCTGACATGGCCGTGGGGGCACATTAGGGTGTTGTAAGGCCTCTCCCCCAATCCGGTTTCGAGATAGTCGGACTTTCATTTTCGGTATGTTAGGATGGGGTTCTCCTCCCGCTCCTAACATAACTTTGTTTCAGGCGTTTGGAGGGGTCATATCCAGTCGTGACAAATCCATGCCAGATGGGAAGAGTACGTCAAGCAGAAAGAAATTTAGATTCAAGGTGAAATCGTAAGTGATACATTTACAGATTTTTTGAGTTCCACGGTTGTGGGAGGTCTGCTCCTCCTTGAGGCCCTCCGGTGATGGAGTCGATGGTCTCGATGGGGGGTTGGTCCCCGGGTTGCTTCTCCCTTCTTGGCGGTTCAGGCTGCGGAAGGGCCCTTGGCCGATCTCCTCTACACTCAGGCCTGCGTCGGATGAACCTGTCGAGTCGACCTCGCCGAATGAGCTCCTCGATCTCGTCCCGGAGCTGGATGCATTCCTCTGTGTCGTGGCCGTGGTCGCGGTGGTAGAGGCAGAACTTGTTGGGGTTGCGCTTCCCGGGGTGTGTGCGCATCCTCTCCGGCCTAGGGAGCTGCTCCCTGACCTCCATCAGTACTTGGGCCTTCGAGGCGTTGAGGGAGGCGTAGTTGCGAAATCTCCCTGGTGGGGAACCCCGTCGAACCCCGCGATCCGGACTTCTCTGCCTGCGCACCCGGGGTGGAGTATGGGCGCGCTTGTGCCCAGGAGGGGATCGAGAACGCGGCTGGGCTTCCCTTGGCCTTTTTTCAATTACGGGCTTACTCGAGCCTCCCGCTTGTCGCTCCCTCGCTGTCTCTTCATCCTTCATTTTGAAGGCTTCTTTTGCTCGGGCGTATCCTTCAGCCCGAGCTAGCAAATCAGCAAAATCCCTGGGGTACTTCTTCTCCAGAGAGAACAAAAGGTCATTCTTCTGAAGGCCACCCTTCAGGGCGGCCATTGCGACTGATTGGTCCAAGTTCCGGACCTCCAGCACCGCGACGTTGAAACGGTTGATGTAGGCCCGAATGGACTCCCCTTCCCTCTGCTTGATGTTGATGAGGAACTCCGAACCCTTTCGGGGGCGCCGGCTGCTGACAAAATGGGCCACGAATTGGTGGCTCATTTGATCGAAGGAAAAGATGGTACCCAGTTTCAAAGCCGAGTACCAGTTCCTCACCGCTCCCTTCAAGGTGGACGGGAAGGCCCGACATAGGATGGCATCAGGAGCACCGTGAAGCAGCATCATCGTCCGGAAGGCCTCCAGATGATCAACCGGGTCCGAAGTCCCGTCGTAGCTTTCAAACTGGGGGAGCTTGAAGTTTGACGGGATCGGTTCCTGCATGATCATTTGAGAGAAGGGAGGGTCCGTACAAATATCCTCACCATAAGCGGGGGGAGCATGGCGGAGCTCTTCGATCCGCCGGTTCATCTCCTGGAGCCTCCGGTCCAGAAAATCCTCCCGACTTCGAGTCTCGAGGGTCCTCTGGCAGAATGGGGGCAGGGATCTTCCAGGGGTGGAGTCATGGTCCGATTGAGGGCTCTCCACCCTCGGGTTCATTTTCCAGGAAGGACGGGGCGGCTGGCCCAGGTGGCCCGCCCCACCGCTGGATTCTGGTGTTCCGGGGATGCCCTTTCCGGGCGTACTGATGCCTGCGGCAGCTGCTGCTGCATAGCCTGCACAGCTTCTGTGAGGCCTTTGACCTGCTGCGCTAGCAGGTCAAACTGCTCCGCGCCGACCGCCACCGCCGGAGGAGGAGGAGGAGGTTGAGAAACAGGAGGAGAGGTCGGAGCCTGAGATCTGGCCGCGGAGGCCGTGGACCATCGCGTGGACGTCTTGCGGGGAGGCATCGAGTAAGGATCCCGTGGGGGAAACAAGGAATGGGTGCCGGAGGAGACGGTCGGAGGCAGCTCCGTTGAGCGCTCCTTTAAGAACAAGGGTATTGCGAAGACACAACCCCTTCCTCTAGCGCCAATCCTGTTGGAGCAAAAATCTGCTTGCGTCGGAGAAGTTGGAGTCGAAGGAGTCGCGGTCGCCGCCGGGACCTGCAAAGGAAGTCTAAACCGGAGGTGGGGTTGCTCCGAAAAGATTCTCCGACGCTCAAGTCAGTTCTCTGCCTCAACAAGAATGGAGTGCTCGAATGGAGAATTTAGCAGAGTTTTGAGATAAAAAAATGAGAGCTTATAGAATAACGTATCTGGGGTCCCCTTTATATAGGCGGTGGGCTCAACAGACTGACAGCGACATTCATAACCGTCTCGTAGTGAGCTGCCCACCGTTAGGAGGAATTTGCTGCCAGGAGTAGGGGAGTAGACCCGTGGCCCTCACTGCAGCGCGCCACGTAGAGTCTGCTGCAGGGAGTGGAGCGGCGTCCGTTGTCGTGACTTGCCAGCGGATGGAAGGATCGTACCGTATCTGTTACAGGAGGTGGAACAGGATCGTGAGCATCATAGCGGCCATCCCGGGAATAATGGAGCCGCGCGAGATCTGCCACAGGAAGTGGAGCAGAGTCGTGGCCGTCATAGCAGTCTGTCAGGGGATGATGGAGCTGCGCAGAATCCATCGCGGGAAGTGGAGCAGGATCATGGTGGTTGCTGGGTTGCGCCAGAAAGTACAGGTTCGTCGGCTGAAGTTCGACAGTGGTCAGAACCGGTGACGAAGCCTGGCTCCCGTAGGAGCCCGGGCGGAGCCCTCCTTGTGGTTGGGGTCGTGGACGGAGCTCGGCTCCCGCAGGAGTCCTGGCGGAGTCCTCCTTAAGGTCAGGGTCGTGGACGGAGCTCGGCTACCGTAGGAGTCCTGGCGGAGTCCTCCTTGAGGTCGGGGTCGTGGGTGGAGCTCGGCTCCCGTAGGAATCCTGGCAGAGTCCGGTAGTTGAAGTTGGCGACGGAGCCCGGCTCCCGTAGGAGTCCGGGCGGAGTTGTTCTGTAGTCGATGTCGGTGACGAAGTCCGGCTCCCGTAGGAGTCCGGGCAGAGTTGTTCTGTAGTCGATGTTGGCGACGGAGCCCGGCTCCCGTAGGAGTCCGGGCGGAGTCCTCCTGCAATCAAAGTCAGGTGCGGAGTCCGGCTCCCGTAGGAGTCCGGACGAAGCTTACCGGTAGTTGAAGTTGGCGACGGAGCCCGGCTCCCGTAGGAGTCCGGGCGGAGTCCTCCTGCAATCAAAGTCAGGTGCGGAGCCCGGCTCCCGTAGGAGTCCGGACGAAGCTTACCGGTAGTTGAAGTTGGCGACGGAGCCCGGCTCTCGTAGGAGTTCGGGCGGAGTTGTTCTGTAGTCGATGTTGGTGACGGAGCCCGGCTCCCGTAGGAGTCCGGGCGGAGTCCTCCTGCAATCAAAGTCAGGTGCGGAGTCCGGCTCCCGTAGGAGTCCGGACGAAGCTTATCGGTAGTTGAAGTTGGCGACGGAGCCCGGCTCCTGTAGGAGTCCGGGCGGAGTCCTCCTGCAATCAAAGTCAGGTGCGGAGTCCGGCTCCCGTAGGAGTCCGGACGAAGCTTACCGGTAGTTGAAGTTGACGACGGAGCCCGGCTCCCGTAGGAGTCCGGGCGGAGTCCTCCTGCAATCAAAGTCAGGTGCGGAGCCTGGCTCCCGTAGGAGTCCGGACGAAGCTTACCGGTAGTTGAAGCTGGCGACGGAGCCCGGCTCCCGTAGGAGTCCGGGCGGAGTCCTCCTGCAATCAAAGTCAGGTGCGGAGTCCGGCTCCCGTAGGAGTCCGGACGAAGCTTACCGGTAGTTGAAGTTGGCGACGGAGCCCGACTCCCGTAGGAGTCCTGGCGGAGTTGTTCTGTAGTCGATGTCGGCGACGGAGCCTGGCTCCCGTAGGAGTCCGGGCGGAGTCCTCCTACAATCAAAGTCAGATGCGGAGTCCGGCTCCCGTAGGAGTCTGGACGAAGCTTACCGGTAGTTGAAGTTGGCGACGGAGCCTGGCTCCCGTAGGAGTCCAGGCGGAGTTGTTCTGTAGTCGATGTCGGCGACGGAGCCCGGCTCCCGTAGGAGTCCGGGTGGAGTTGTTCTGTAGTCGATGTTGGTGACGGAGCCCGGCTCCCGTAGGAGTCCGAGCGGAGTCCTCCTGCAATCAAAGTCAGGTGCGGAGTCCGGCTCCCGTAGGAGTCCGGACGAAGCTTGCCGGTAGTTGAAGTTGGCGACGGAGCCCGACTGCCGTAGGAGTCCGGGCGGAGTTGTTCTGTAGTCGATGTCGGCGACGGAGCCCGGCTCCCGTAGGAGTCCGGGCGGAGTTGTTCTGTAGTCGATGTCGGCGACGGAGCCCGGCTTCCGTAGGAGTCCAGGCGGAGTTGTTCTGTAGTCGATGTCGGCGACGGAGCCCGGCTCCCGTAGGAGTCCGGGCGGAGTTGTTCTGTAGTCGATGTTGGCGACGGAGCCCGGCTCCCGTAGGAGTTCGGGCGGAGTTGGCTTCTTGCTGAGAACTTCGGCTGAGGATATTTTATACCCAACAGTGATAAATAAGTACACAACATAAAAATTCAAGCTAATAGACTGAAATTTATATCAATATTTACAAAAATATCTTCTTGACTTGCAATGTTTTCATCTCCTCCATCTTCTCTCCTATTGATATCATTTCCATCATTTTCACCATCATCACCATCCAAATCTTCTAAATTCAATATATCTACAAAGTCACAAAGTTAACAAACAGTTAAAAAAAATCATATCTCATGAGATTGTAATGATATTTTATTTATAAATTATACAACAAAATAATTTACTCATCATTATTATCATTTTCTTGAATAGAACGTGATGCCAATTCAAGGTGAAAAGTTTTCAATTTCTCACTAGTTTACTCTGATGGCTCGTCAACTAATATCCACACATCATTATCACCAAACAATTCAAAGTCAATAGGATTATAATTGCGACCCTTGAAATAAAACCTATGTTTAATATTTGTTAGTTTAAAAATAAATAATAAGAAATAAATAAAATGAATTGGATATCATTCATAATAAAATTATCTTTGTTATAGTATCAAATTGTAGTGCACAAATACTAGATCATTAAGCCTTTGGTGCTCTAACCTATTTCTCTTTTTAGAATGAATATGTTCAAAAATGCTCCAATTTCTCTCGCACCCAAATGCACTACAAGTTTGGCTTAAAATACGAATAGCTAACTTTTGCAAATTAGGTGCACAACTTCCATATGTGACCCACCATTCATCTAGATACAAAATATTATATTTGTTAAAATAGAATACAATTGAAAAAATTTTATATCAATGAAAGTATAAGGATATAACTAAGGAACAAGCTTATCTGGAGCTAAGCGACTTCGATCATTTATAGCCGATGAGCATCCAAAGTCAGCCTCTGTATTTCTAAATAACCTCATCTCATTAGTTAAGTTACCCTGCAAGGTTGGATTATCAAATGAATACCTCTCTATTACATCTAAGAGTCCAGAAACACTACGAGGATCGATGTTTATCCATAAGTTTTGAGTCATATTGAAAATAAGGATTCAACCAAAATCTAGCTGCATGAAGATTTTGATGTAATTGCAACTCCCATCGAGAATTAATTATCCTCAAATAAGGTTCAACTACAGCCTTTCTCTTTCTAAATCTTTTGATAATTTCATCTCTAGCTTGATGCATAGCATGATACAAGTAGCCCATTGAAGGTTTATCATCACTGTCAACAATCCTCAAAACTGAAATTAAAGGCTCCATTAGTTTAACAATGGTTGCACAAAAAAAGAGAATTGAGAACATCATCGGCGAGTTTTTTTCCTTTACTATCCTTAGCATAAGCTGAAGTTGTCTACTCTCTAGAAGTCACTATTGCTCTTAATGCATCTTTGGGGCCCAAAATACTTTGTAAAGCAATAAAATTGGTGGCAAAACGTGTGGGTGCCGAATGAATTATCTCCTTTCCACTAGTAAATTTTTTCATCAAATACAAAAGATAGCAATGATTATAAATGTATTTTGTGATACCTGCAGCATGGGCTACTATGTTCTTAACTGAAACTAACTTACCAATGTCTTGCATAATGAGATTAAGACAATGAGCAGTACAAGGTGACCAAAAAAGAGTAGAAAATTCTTGTTTCAATTTTTTACCAGTAGCAATATAATTTGCAGCATTATCAGTCACTACATGAACCACATTTTCAGAATCAATGGATATAACAATTTTTTTGAACAACTTGTATAACATTTCAGCTGTCTTTGAGGTATTTGAAGCCATCCACGCTCTTCAAAAATATGGTCCCTCTAGGATAATAAACTAAAAAATTAATCAAAGTTCTCTTACACTGATATGTCCATCCATCAACCATGATTGTGTATCCTGTTTTCTTCCATGTGGCACGAAAGCTTTCAATATAACTTTTCACCTCATCAATATTCTTGGTTAACAAATAACCACGAACAGAATAAAAATTTGGAGCTTTGTAACCAGGCCCTATACTAGCTATGGCATCTATCATGCACTGATAATACTTAGAGTTGACAGCATTAAATGGCACATATGCATCTATCATCTATTTTGCCATTGCAAGATCACATCTTTCAACTGCTTTTTTGTTTTACAATAAATTTTTTATAGTTGGTTGAGCACCAGAAGTTGTTCTTGGCATGAAATAATTTTTAAATTTTTCTAATTATTTTTCTTTTCTACTTTCTATATTTTTTCTTTTTGCATTATTTGTAGACTTGTTTGATGAGTGAGAAATTTCTTGTATGTCATCATCTTCATCCAATTGCCTATAATATACTTGTTCCTCATGTTCCATATGCCTTGCACTAAAGGAATTGTAATCTTCATCCATTGTCTTTGCTCTTTTCTTCTTCTCACTAATAGCTTGAATATTTTATATTATTTGATGGCAAATATCTGTCGGCACCTTGCGGCATGGTTCTACTTCTCCTTTTACTTATGCAAGATGTTGTTTGAAGTGATTGATCCCACCACCAGCAAATACCTTTCCACAATACAAACATGCCAACTTTATCTTTTTGGTATTACCACTAAGTTCTGGAGCTTCTCTACAATGATTCCATAGAGGATCATTTTTACCTCTAACTCTAGAAGATGGAGTATTACTTGTATCACCCATGGATGGCATACTCCCCTCAACAGAGGTGATTTTAATAATCTATAAAAAATTAAATTGAGCTATAATTTATAAATAAAAGATAAAATAATAGCATTAAATCATCAATAATTTCTCTTACTTCTATTAAAAAAAAATTTCATGATCCCACGAGTGGGACACACGATCACAGACTCACAGATCACGAGCAGCAGTCCTCTGCTTCACCGTGAGTAGTCATTAAATTTTTTTTTTCCTATGCCGTCCATGGTTTCCAACTCCCAATCCCACTATAGATGGAAGAGGAGGCGGAGGGGGGAGGGGGCTGAGCGGAGGGGAGGAGGTAGAGGGAGGGGATCCATATGGAGGCAGAGGAGGAGGTGGAGGGGGGAGGGAGCTGAGTGGAGGAGGAGGCGGAGAGAGAATGTCCCGGACAAGGAGAAGGAAGCAGAGGGGGTCGAGTAGAGGAGGAGGAGACGGAGGGAAGATGTCTCGGATGGCAGAGGAGGAGGAGGCGGAGGGGAGAGGGGGCCGAGCGGAGAAGGAGGCAGAGGGGAGGTCCCGGACAGAGAGAAGGAGGCAGAGGGAGTTGAGCGGAGGAGGAGGCAGAGGAAAGATGTCCCGGATGGCAGAGGAGGAAAAGGCAGAGGGGGGAGGGGGCCGAGCAGAGGAGGAGGAGGCAGAGGGAGGTCTCGATCGATAGAGAAGGAGGCGGAGTGGGTCGAGCAGAGAAGGAGGAAGTGGAGGTTGCGGATGGAGGAGAAAGAGGCGGAGGGGTCGATCTTGCATCTATTCATCAGAGATTTGAAAGAAAAAAAGAGGATTACGCCGCTGTTACTCATCGAAGCTCCGATCGTCCTCGTCGACTCGTCCCCAGTCCCGATCACTGTCGTTTACTCGATTCTCATCCTCGTCGGCCTGTCCACACTCTCCGTTCACTGCCACCGCTGCCGACTTGGTCATCGAGGAAGGAAGCTGGGAGCCTGAGATCGGGAAGTCGAAGACTCGAAGGTGAAGCCGAAGGGACGATCGGGATGGGAGATGAATGAAACTAGATTTTGCCTCGATCGAATTTTATTGGGTCCGACGGTTTGCTATCCAACCGGTCGGTTCGCTCGAATTTCATCGGATTTTAAGTGCATCCGATTCAATTAGGCAATCGGCCCGATCCTATGGCCGGATCACCGGGTTTCCAGGCCGATCGGCTGGGTTTGATAACTTTGCCTGGTTCTCTTAATAGTGCAAAGTAAATTGAAGGTTTATGACATGTTAGTCGAAGACCCAGCTATCAGCTACGTAGTTATTTGGTGGGTAGAAACAGTGCGTTGCGATTGCACGTGCGATAGTGAGGGATCCCAAAAGTTTGTTACTAGATGCGGCAACTAGTGCGTTTGCTACTGAATTTGAATGAATTGTTCAAGATGCATCGGATCGAGCAATGGTTAATCGAACCACAATTGTTATAGACAACCGACTGCGGCTGTGTGCGGTGATTCGCTCATGCACAGATCCATATATATATATATATATATATATATATATATATATATATATATTTTTTTTTTTTTTTTTTTTTTTTTTTTTTTCAGATGCCACACCTTGAGCTCATGCGAATCACCATGGGTGGTGCGTGTGGAGCTGCATCGCTTGTGCACTGCCCACGGTGCACAAAGAATTATTCAAAGGTGCTGATGTGTTTGCCGTCGCTAGAATTGGAGCGATCATAGAGGAAGTGTGAGATCCGGCCCGGGGTCTGTGCCACGCGGGGGGTCCGCTGGTGGTGCACAAAGAATTATTCAAAGGTGCTGATGTGTTTGCCGTCGCTAGAATTGGAGCGATCATAGAGAAAGTGTGAGATCCGGCCCGGCCCGGGGTCTGGGCCACGCGGGGGTCCGCATGTAGCGGACCCATGGCCATTCGCGGAGGAAGCCGCACGCTCGCCACTGCGTAAGAGGGAAAAAAAAAATCCCTCCCCTCCCTGCTCGGTGGAACCAAAAACCTCTCAACCTCCCGCTCTCTCTCTCTCTCTCCCGCGCTCACTCTCTCCATCTCTCCTTCTTTCTTCCAGGTTTTTCCCGTCCCCAGCCCGTCTCTCTTTTTCCTTCTCCCATCTCTCTTTTTCTCTCTCTTTCTTTCTCTCTCTTTCAGGGCCGGTCCTGATATTTTTTAGGCCTGGGACCAAATAAAAAAAATTTTTTTTACTAAAAATTAATATATTTTAAATATTAATTATTATTGAAAAATTAATCTACGTACATTTTGTAATGCAAAATTTTTTATAATTTCTTTGTAATCAATATTTGACAATAATTCTTCTTCAATAGATAGCATAGCTAAACCATTTAATCTTTCTTGTAACATTGTTGATCGTAAATATGATTTTAATAATTTTAATTTTGAAAAACTTCTTTCAGCAGAGACAACAGTGACAGGTATGGTCAATAATATTCTATATGCAATTGATGTATTTGGATAACAATTCATTTCATTAATATAATTAAGTATATCTATAGCAGTATTGTTTTCTTTTGGCATAATTGCTTTTAGAACTTTTAATTCTGAAAATAAATCAATCCCATCAAGATCATAATGATCACCATTTGTTAAAATATTTTGAAGATTAAGACAAAATTTTTTCAAACTTTCTTCATCCAATGAAATTAATGTTTTGAAATCAAACAAAAATCCAAAATTATTTTCATATAATTGAAATTGTTCAAACCTATGTTTCAATGAAAAGATAGCTTGATCTACTAAATATAAAAAATAATTAACTCTAAATGATTCTTCTGGTGATTGTTCAATATCTACATTAATATTTTCGTCAAATTATTTTTTTCTTTTTACTTGACGTTTTATACGAAATATAGGATCAATTCCCATCTCATTTGCAATTTCCTTAGCTGAAATCATGGCAGAAGTAAAGCCAGTCTCTCTATATCTTTCAAAAAATGAAACTAATCCTTTTAATTGATCAATGGCAACATCTATACGCATATCCTTAGATTGTAAATTTTTACTAACTAAATTAATAGTAAATAGTATATCATACCAAATAATCATTCCTAATAAAAATTCAAAATTTTCAAGCTCATGTGTTGCTAAAGATTCAGTTTCACTCTTTGTTTTTGAATCCTCACAAATTTCAGCTAATTGATATAAAGCTTCTCTTATTTGTGGAGTTTGAAATCTTATTGCTTTGACGCTCTCAATGCGACTTTCCCAACGTGTTTGTGACAATGGCTTTAATATTAAATTAGGTACATTATCAAGTAAAATTTTCCATCTCTTTGTAGAACCATCAAATGCATTATATATACGTTGTATTACACCAAAAAAAGTTTTAGCTTTACTACAAGATGAAGCCATACCACAAAGTGTTAAGTTAAGACTATGACAAGCACATGGTGTATAAAATGCTCTAGAATTTATTTCTAATAATCTTTTTTGTACTTCCTGATTTTTTCCTTTCATATTAGATCCATTGTCGTATCCTTGTCCTCTTATATCATCAATGTTTAAATCAAGAGTTTCTATAATAGATTGTAATTCATTAAAAAGGCCTAAACCTGATGTATTATCTACTTTTAAAAATTCTAAAAAATATTCTTCTATTGTTATTGGTCTTTTTGAGATATTCACACATCGTATGATCAAAGACATTTGTTCTTGATGACTTGCATCTGGAGTACAATCAAGTATAATGGAATAATATTTTGCTTCTTTAATTCTTTTAATTATTAAATTTTTTATATTAAATGCTAATGCAATTACTAACTCATCTTGAATTTTATGACTAAGATAATGATATTGAATTTCATTATTTTGAATACGTCTAAGATGTTCTTGCATAATGGGATCAAAAACAGCAATCATTTCAATTAATCGTAAAAAATTACCATTACTATTTTGATAAATTTTTTCATTCGTTCCACGAAAAGCTAGAGAACTTTGAGCAAGAAATTTAACAGCAGCTACTATTCTTAATAGTACTTTTTTCCAATATTCTTTCTCTTTATTAATTTGCTCTTGAATATGTTTATCGATTGTTTGATTTTTTTTAAATCTATTCTGTAAATCAATCCAAATGGTCATATTATGAATGTGATCATTACTAGTTTCATGAGCTTTAAGTCTTTCACTAAGGTGTTTCCAATCTCTAAAGCCATCACTTGCTAATTGACTTCTACTACTATTATCATTTGATTTAAATAGCTTACAACAAAAACAAAACAATTTGTCTAACTCTTTTGAATATACTAACCATTTTCGATCATGTTGCTCTCCATTTGGTAAAGTTCGATCATAATGTGTTAAAGAAAAATATCTATTATATTGATCAAGAGGAAACTTTATATTAATATCTCTTTTAGGACTATTTTTAATTAATAAATCTTTAGAATTTGTATCAAGACTATCCCATATCCTAGGATCATAAATGTCAAAAGTATTTGATTCACTTGATTTTTCATTCATTAAATTTTTATCACCACTAATGAGATCATCTGTGCTATTAGTATTATCATTATTAATAATATTATTATCATTATTTAATTCATAAGTAATATTTGTATTTTTATTGACAAATTCACTAGCAATATTATTTGAATTCTCAACTATATCACTTTTTTTACTTATAATAAATTTATCAAGACCTCCTTTTAATGATTGAGTTAATTGTTCTTGTTTTCTTTTTTTCTTAAGTTTTTCATGACCCGAAGGATATTTTCTAGGTATCATTTTGATAAATAAAATAATAAATATTAGCTAAAATTAGTAATCAATAAATTTAAAGTTTAGAACAATAGAACCTGATTTAAAGCTTTTTGATAGAACAATAGAACTTACTTGAAGGCTTTGTTGATGGAACAAAATTTGAGCAAAAGCTACTGTAATTGTAATAAAAATTTAAACCTGAAAAATAAAACATGACAATTAATCAATTATTTTAAGAATAAGATATAGTAAAAATAATAAGAAAATGAAGTGAAACCACAAGCTATCTAAAAAAATAAGATGGATATAAAGACCATAATTATATTTATTTAAAAAAGCAAGTCCTAGATGTACAAAATTAAATATATTCCATCATATGCAAGAATATTGACCTATTGATTGAGACTCTCACATAGACGAACCAAATTTCATATACCTAAACCAATTGGATTATAATTAACAAATCCATGTAATTATATTGTGTGAACCATTTTTTTTTTTTATTGTGTGGACTGTGGACCATCTTTTTTTTTCCTTCTTCTTCTTCCATAGTAAAACAGAGGACTCATCCTCTCTTTTTTTTAATAGAACAGTGTGGATCATCTTTTTTTTTTTTATTTTTTTATTGTGTGAACTGTGGATCATTTTTTCTTTTCTCTTTTTTTTTCCTTTTTCTTCCATGGTAAAATAGGGGATCCTTTCTTTTTTTTTTTTTTAACGGAATAGAGGACTCATCCCTCGTTCCTGAGGTAAGGTCGTAAGGGAGATCCTTCTCTCCGGCCAACACCGCCCACAACTAAAGGAGCGGTCTCCGACGATCGGATGACGACAACCACAGGCTCCAATGATTTTTTTTTTAATTTTAAATTTATTACATATGTATAGAGAATGGTCAGAGAAAAAGTTCATCTGGAAGACTCAATGAGCTGAGAACAAGAGAAGCTGAGAGTACAACATATTCAAGGATCTAAAAAGAGAAATAAAAAAATTTATATATAAAGCATCAAAAAATTCAATTCAGCCAACAGTGGTCGAATAGTTTTTTTTTTCCTTCTTTTTCCACGGTAAAACAAGGACTCTTTCTCTCTGTTTTTTTTTTTTTTAACGAAACAGAGAACTCATCCCTGTTCCTGAGGCAAGGCCACAACCCACAAGGGAGATCCTCCTCCCCGGCCAACACCGCCCACAACTAAAGCCTTCGACGACAACTACAAGCTCCGGTGAAAAAAATGAAAAAATAGGGAAACTTGTTGAACTAAGATTTCAAAAATTTTTCTGACAATAAATCAGCAAAAAATTAAGTTTAAAATTCATAGCAGATTGAAAGAGGAGGATTGAAGAGATTTACTTGATTTTTTGACAGATTTTGATCTGATTTTTGACGTCCAAAATAAGGAAGAATCACCGATGGACAGCAGAATAGGATGAAAAGATCGGAGACGGAGGAGGAGGCGGGGGAGAGGAGCTACAGGTTGTGAGAGGGAGAAGACGTTTGATTTATCTAAAAAAGCCGTTGGGGTGCTGGGACTCGAGAGAGGAAGGGGCCTTTGGTTTACCCAGACGGAAAAAAAAAAAAAGGGGCCTGGGGCGGTCGCCCGCTTTGACCCGCCCCAGGGCCGGCCGTGCTCTCTTTCTCTCTTCCCTCTTCCCGTTGCCTTGTGTGTGAGTGTCTGTGTGGGTGAGTGTTTGTGTGTGTGAATCTCCCGTGTTCCCTCTCTTTACCTCTCTCTCTTCTGTGGGTGTGGAGTGGGAAACAGTGAAGGGAAAACAGAGAAAGAAAAGGAAAAGAGGAAAAGAAGGAGAAGAAGGGAAAAAAAAATAGGGTGCTGACCTGAGGTTCTGTCTCTCCCATCATTGTAAGTAAACCCTAACCTCTCTTAGTCTTTAATATGATTTAAATCTGGATGTAATTGCTATATGGTTTGGGGAATAATGGATGAATATTAAGGGAAAATAATTGCTGATTTTGGGGTGCATTGAATCTGCCTATGATAATTCGGGATTTTTAATTAATTAATGGTTAAGTATTTGAATAGGAAAATTTAACCGAGACTAGTCAACTGGTTGCTCAACCAATTTGCAAAGTTTGGGAATTTTTGAATATTAAATGATGGGATAAATAAATCCCAGATTGGGGCTGTTGGGCGGGGAAAAACAGGAAACCAGAAATTCAGGGTTTAGAATTTTTATGGAGTTTTATAGGTTGTTTCAAGGAAATAATGTGATATTGATTTCAGATTATATATATATGTTTGGATTATTCAGTTCCAAGGAGTATCGGTAAAGTTTTAGATAACTTGATTGAGGATTTTTGCCAGGTAAGTAACCTTTACTTAATCAAGGTAATTGCATAAAGTGATAAATGACTATTACTTGACGATGTTCATTGATTTAATTGCTACCACATACTTTAAAAATTATGAGATTTGCTGGCTATATTAATTATACTGATCCAAGCATGAATTGTAAAACTATCAGTATTTCAAGTTTCGAATGCTCATGATGATTTGCAAACCAATATGTACAGATTTATTAGATCGGCTTCTAATTGATAGAATTTGAAAACACTTGGCATGAATTTATAGAATTTATGTTAGCAAAGATGAATATATTAATTTGGAAAACCATGTTGCATTTAGATTATTGAAAGTTTGATGATTAGTCATCTTAATGAATTTCATGTACTGATTATTGTTTCGAAATTTTATATATGTTGCAACTTATATATGTTATAATAATGATTGTTTGATTTGCGTTTGTATATGTATATTGAACTCCCAGTCTACCTACATTCTAGACGCTGCCACGTGGGGGTTTTATGTTGGTAATTGATATGGATTGTTTCGGAACTTGGCACTTTGGACCTACTCCACAGGGGTTAAATATGATACTCTGGACCTACTCCACGAGGGTTAAATATAGTACTCTGGCCCTGTCATGAGGATTATATGTGGCCATGGTGGTTTAGACTGATGAGTTATTATAATGCTTTTGAAAAATACTATCATATGATATTATTGAAAATTTGGAAGTAATTATCTGGTTTTATGTGGATTGTGAAATACCTTAGTTTATATATGAGATCTCGGTGATTTGTAAAATTATCGGTATTCGAGTTTGAAGGTAATTATCAGATTTTTATGTGAATTTTGGAATACTTTTACTGTATACATGAGTTTTGGTTTGTATGGTTATATCTATATTGTGGAGTTGTTAGTTTGACCCTAACTATATATATGATATGCTGATATTCTAATTCTTATATCAAATACCTATTTGTCTCTAGTAATTTGATTTCTTTGATTATGTCTTGGTTGCCTATTGAGCCGTGAAGCTCATAAACTTTCATATGTGATTTTCAGATTCAAAAATCATTTTTGGAGATCAGACCTTGGCATTTTAGGATTTGTATATAGAAAGTGAGGTCGGTTTGCAAAAGGTGGTTAGTTCTTGGGATAGTAAGTGTATATTGATGGTTATACTAGTCTGATGTAAATTCTATAAAACTTGAAGATGTAAACTAATTTGTGAAATAAAAGTTAGTTGTTCTGCTATACTGCTACCTGTGGAATGAGTATGTTATCTTTCATATTGTGTTGAAGTTTTGCTAGGTTGAATACCTTGCATGCCTATAGGGAGGGTACTCTGTAAGTATGTGGCGGCTGCTCACATCTTCAGAATATTATTTTAATTTAAATTTTGGGTTAGGGTCACGATAGTTAAAGTTATATTAGAGCTAGATTTAGGATATAGGAAGGTATTAGAGTTAAGGCATGTGCTGAGTATGAGTAGGGTAATTATAGGATGATGAGATATAAAAATTTGTCTTTATTATTCTAAATAGTTATTGATCATATCTTTCGATCTATTTGAAATTTTGAAATAAATTTTGATGATGTTTTAGCAATAAATTGAAGATGGTATCAATGATTTTATGAATATTGACAGTATAATAGTAAGGATTGCAACATTGGGAAGTTTCTTATGATCAGAGTCTATTATTTATGTGGGTGATAATTCTTTGATGAATAAGATATGTGATTAGTGCTATTTTTTTAATATATGACATATTAATTGCAGATAATGTAGATCACCGATATATCCCCAAAGGTCATTTTGACGGAAGTGACAAGAAATTTGGGACTCCCTGATCCGGTCTATGGAGTTTAGATGGTAGAGGGATGACATGTTAAATCTTTTGTGGAGGTAACTGTGAATAGGAGAGACCCACCCCATGAAGTAACAAGAACTGTGGGTTCTCTTGAGGTAGAACAAGTAAAATCTGAGTAAGCAGCAATTTATGCTTTTAATTCTCTAAAATGCCAATACCACTTTAAAGTGCGAGATGTTAACTTTTCAGATCGAGAGTATTATAAATATTCTTTTCAAAGAGTAAGCACTAAGTACTATGCTGTAACAGTGGAACTTTAACAAATGAGATGGGACTTTGAGAGACTGAAAGAGATAAATCAAAGGCATTTGATGGATGTTTTGCTCTTCAGCATCAGGTAAATAGGTTGAGACAAGGGCTCCCTCCATATGTAGAATCATCATCTGGAGAAAATTAAAGTAGAGGAAGAGTAAAGAAAGGTATGATTTATTATTGCATCAGATAAGTTATACCATATTTATCTAAATATATGATCTTAATTATTTTCTTTTATGTAATAGAGGATGCAGTAGTGAGCATTTCTGCATTAGATAATTGTAATTTTTCAAAATGAGTTAAACATCTCGGTATGTTTTGAAAAAGGATTTAAGGCAATATTCAAGGATTCAAGAAATTGTCAGTTGATCAAATATTCTTAGTGAACTTAGGAAGAAAGTTAAGGTTTGGAATAGATTAGAATGGACATACTAAGTTTAAGTTAAATTTTATAGTTTATATAATCCTTTGCATAATACCTAGTATGAAACATGTATGTACTTAGAAACAATTGGAAGCCAACTATCTGTAAGGGTATTTGAAAATACCTAAGGACTATAATAAACTTAAAGATTATAGATTTTAGAAGTATTCTTATTAGTAAGAATTATGTTTGAAGAATGCTTGCAATTATCGGTAATAATGATGATGGAAATTATCGATAGAGCTTGCAATTAGTAGTATGAATTTAGTAATGAAAGTTATATGCTAGATGATGATTTATGTTTGAAGAATGCTTAAAGCTATGATGGTAATTTAAAAGTTTTGACACATGGGCATATATCCTTATTGGACATTGCATATTTGAGGTAGTTTCTAGGTTAAAATAATGTTGGATGGATATAAGAAAGGAAAATGATTAGCAATTGCAGTCATCCACCAATAGTGAAACATATTAGCTAAATGTAAATTTTATGATGCGATCATTCTTGAGGGCTATGAAACTAAAGGAGATATGATATATTTGGATCATTTTGAACTTCAGTATGCAAATTTTGAGGACAAAATTTATTTCAGAGGGGAAGATTGTGAGATCCAGCCTGGCCTGGCCTAGGGTCTGTGCCACGCAGGGGTCCGCATGTTGCGGACCCATGGCCATTGGCGGAGGAAGCCGCACGCTTGCCACCATGGAAGAGGAAGGAAAAAAATCCCACCCCTCCCTATTTGGTGGAACCAAAAACTTCTCAACCTCCCGCTCTCTCTCTCTCTGTTCTGCTCTCTCACGCTCACTCTCTCCATCTCTCCCTCTTTCTTCTAGGTTTTTCCCCTCCCCGGCCCCTCTCTTTTTCCCTCTCCCATCCCTCTTTTTCTCTCTCTTTTTTCCTCTCTTGCTCTCTTCCCTCTTCTCGTTGCCCTATGTGTGTGTCTGTGTGTGTGAGTGTTTGTGTGTGTGAATCTCCCATGTTCCCTCTCTTTCCCTCTCTCTCTTCTGTGTGTGTGGAGTGGGAAACAGTGAGGGGAAAATAGAGAAAGAAAAGAAAAAGAGGAAAAGAAGAAGAACAAGAAGAAGAAAAAAAAAGGGTGCTGGCCTGAGGTTCTATCTCTCCTATTATTGTAAGTAAACCCTAACATCTCTTAGTCTTTAATCTGATTTAAATCTGGATGTAATTGCTATATGGTTTGGGGAATAATGGATGAATGTCCAGGGAAAATTATTGCTGATTTTGGGGTGCATTGAATCTGCCTATGATAATTCAGGATTTTTAATTAATTAATGGTTAAGTATTTGAAGCTGAAAATTTAACCGAGACTTGTCAACTGATTGCTCAACCAACTTGCAAAGTTTGGAAATTTTTGAATATTAAATGATGGGATAAATAAATCCGGATTGGGCTGTTGTGCAGGAAAAACAGTAAACCAGAAATTCAGGGTTTAGAACTTTTATGGAGTTTTATAGGTTGTTTCAAGGGAATAATGTGACAAGATTATATATGTGTTTGGATTATTAGATTCCAAAGAGTATCGGTAAAGTTTTAGGTAACTTGATTGAGGATTTCTGCCAGGTAAGTAACCTTTACTTAATCAAGGTAATTGCATAAAGTGATAAATGACTATTACTTGACAATGTTCATTGATTTAATTGCTACCACATACTTTGAAAATTATGACATTTGATGGCTATATTAATTATATTGATCCAAGCATGAATTGTAAAGTTATCAGTATTTCAAGTTTCGAATGCTCATGATGATTTGCATACCAATATATACAGATTTATTAGATAGGCTTCTAATTGATAGAATTTGAAAACACCTGGCATGAATTTATTGAATTTATGTTAGCAAATATGAATATATTAATTTGGAAAATCATGTTGCATTAAGATTATCAAAAGTTTGATGATTAGTCATCTTTATGAATTTCATGTACTGATTATTGATTTGGAATTATATATGTTGCAACTTATATATGTTATAATAATGATTATTTGATTTGAGTTTGTGTATGTATATTGAGCTCTCAGTCTACCTACGTTCTGGACCTTACCACACGGGGGTTGTATGTTAGCAATTGATGTGGATTGTTTCGAAATTTGGCACTTTGGACCTACTTCGTAGGGATTAAATGCGGTATTCTAGATCTACTCTGCAGCAATTAAATGTGGTACTCTGGGTCCTGTCATAGGGATTATATGTGGCCGTGGTGGTTTAGACTGATGAGTTATTATAATGCTTTGGAGAAATACTATCATAAGATAATATCGAAAACTTGGAAGTAATTATCTGGTTTTATATGGATTGTAAAATACCTTAGTTTATATATGAGATCTCTGTGATTTGTAGAATTATCGGTATTTCAATTTTGAAGGAAATTATCTGATTTTTACGTGAATTCTAGAATTCTTTTACTTTATACAGGAGTTTTGGTTTGTATGGTTATATCTATGTTGTGGAGCTGTAGGTTTGATCCTAACTATATATATGGTATTGCTGATATTCTAATTCTTATATCAAGTACCTATTTGTCTCTAGCAGTTTGATTTCTTTGATTTTGTCTTGGTTACTTACTGAGCCATGAAGTTTATAAATTTCCATCTGTGTTTTTCAGATTCAGGAATCATTTTTGAGGATCAGATTCAGGAATCATTTTTGAGGATCAGACCTTGGCATTTTGGGGCTTGTATATAGAAGGTGAGGCTAGTCTGCAAAAAGTGGTTAGTTCCTAGGGTAATAAGTATATATTGATGGTGGTATTAGTCTAATGTAAATTCTGTAAAATTTGAAGATTTAAATTGATCCATGAAATAAAAAGTTAGTTGTTCTATTATACTACTGCCTGTGCAATAAGTATGTTATCTTTCATATTATATTGAAGTTTTGTCAGATTGAATGCCTTGCATATTTATAGAGAAGGTTCTCAGTAGGTATACGGCGATTGCTCATGCCCTCAAAATATTATTTTAATTTAAATTCTGGGTCAAGGGCGTGACAGGATGGAAAGCATGAAACGCTGATTAATATCAAGGATGGGCTCCCTATGCGATGCAGCATCCGAGACGATGGATCACCTACTGCTTCCATGCCCCTTCTCAAGGGTGATTTGGGTCTACAAGATTTCGACCCACAAGATTTACCATCTTCACTTGAAACTCTTTGGGACACATGGAGATTGGAAAAAAATAGACAAAGCGTAATCGCAGGGCTGGACATTTTACTGGCTGCCGGATTCTGGAGCCTATGGAAAGAAAGAAATAGAAGATGTTTTAATTTCCACGCTCTATAACCAAACCCTCTTGCAAAGCAAATAACCAGATTATACTTAAACTGGACAGATCGAGCTCAGTTGGCAGGAAACAATCAGGTCGTTGCAGTGCGGCAGTCAATCATCCAACTCTTTAATTTCAGCTGATACACAGTCATCAGCCCTCACACAAAGAATTACCAAACTCCCATAAACCTAGCTATACCAAAACCTGTAACAGATGTCCCACAACTGCTGAACATTCAGCAACTTTCACCTGGAGCCTGTAAACCTGATACTACAAACCTGTAAACCTTTCTCACCCCTATATCCTATCACTGTAACTTACATATTTACATATTTGCTAATATATAAATTGAGTTAGGCCTTCCCTAACTCATTTCCATCAAAAAAAAAAAAAAAACAAAAAACAAGCAAAAAAAAAACAAAAAACAAAAAACTAAGGGTGAGGCTGTCACCACCAGTGACATGAGAGCTCCAACCAGGAGAATTCCGACCACGAGAACTCGGACCTTTCGCCGACCTAACCCCCCTCCCATCAGAACCCGACGAGCCATCCATATCCCATCCGAAACCATAACCATCAGCAAACCACTCACCTTACGAATTGCCATTGATATCCCTCTGTCTGGGGAACAACCCATCGCACTCAATCGGCTATAAACTCTGGTCGGAGAACAAGTTTCTGGCATTTCAGATAAGAAACCACGTCGTCCCAGGGCCAGAGATCACAAGAAAGTAAGAGGATCCCACCCCATAGGGCACAGGCACCAACTTCAGTATGGTCGACACGTCGCCATCAGATCTCAAACAACCTTGCATCGTTGCCAGGCAAGAAAGCCTTCGCTCTGTCAAATCTCCCAAACCTTCAGCCAAGGGAGAATGGACTGTAAGTTGTTCGCAAGCAAGAAACTCGAAGGAAAAGCAATGGACAAAAAGTGTTACAACAAGGAATATCCAACGCGTGGTGGTGGTCCGGTATCAGATATTAAATTATCAGAAGCAGAGTGGAGAAGAGTCCCAGAAAACCGCAGCATGCTCGTGTGACATATGTGTTGTAATTCTTATTTTTATTTTTTGAATGGAAGGGAGGCAGGAATAGCCACCCGGCCTTTATTGAAGGTACGAAAAAAATTACAAGAGAGAGGAAAAAAGAGTTAACAAAAAAAGTTGTAATACATTGGGTATACATATAGAAACAGCATTGAACAAAATGTGAAGAAAAAAATATATTAGCAGGGAGGCTTGCTTGCATGAACAAAACAGCTGCCATCTCATCCTCCCACCCACTCCCATCGTATTGGAACGCCCAACCATACTGCCGCTGTTCATAACCATGCCCAAGCATTGGTCCTCCATGACTTTGTCGGTTGTTCCTTCCTTGCTAGCTCTGTAACTGGCTTATTGCTATTGCCCTCTCACTTGCTTTTAATCCTTGGAAGCGATGTTGATGGAGAAAGGCTTTTGCTGGTCATTGAAGGCTGTAAAAGCTTGCTTAAGATATGATTTCTTAAGAACTGATACTACCTCTGAGTCTCTTGTTTGGCACCTCTTACTCTTCTCTTGGGATGCTCTTTTTGTTTTATGTCCCTTTGGGAGGTGATGATGGAGGATGATTTTAATCAACATTTTTCTTAGTGATGACTTAATCCTAGATAAAGGATGTTCTACCAAGTCTCCTTTTGATCTTTATTTATTCTCTGCTCAAAATAGTTCTTAACATTTGTTTTACAGGTCCTTTTGTTTTTTATATTCTTCTGTACTTTTCTATTGTATGTAAGCCCTTGAAAATTCTCTCATTTTCAATAAAGCTCAGTGAGTAATGAGAAAACTTCCATCACTCCCCTCTTCTATCTGAAAAAACTTTTATGCTAAAGATGCAAGTTGGGTGGCCATACATTTTTCTTGAGTGGATTTGCATTCTTTCACATCTTCTATATATCGCATCCTTAGTGAAGCCTGGTGTAGTCACCCAATTTTTAGTTAAGCCTAATGTAGTCACTAAATTTTTGATGAAACAGAAGGCTAAATTTTTGATGAAAATTTTAGCTCACCTTGTTTTCTAACTGGTTTCCTCTAAAATCTCAATTAAACAATGCTTCATTGAAATTAAAGTGTGCCATTCTAATTAAGTGGATATGATCTTCAGGTTGATGTTTAAAGCAACTAAATTTTAGTCATGGACAAATTGGTCTAATTTTACTTGGTTAATAATTCTGTGTGATCATGTAAAGTTTTCTTTCCTTTTTGCTTTTTTAATAAAATAGCACGCCATAATATAAGCATTAAGCTTCACACGGATATGAGGAGAAATGTTGCTTAGAGAAAAGCATCAAGCTTCAAATGTTTCTGTATCTATGGATGGTGATGATGTGTGCATGCATTTGCCAAACTTGGGTGGTTGTGATTTCACCTTGTCATTAGAATTAATCTTTTTAATTATATAAATTGGTCTTCAAACTCCAACTTCTAGAAGATGTATGATTGTTTTTTCCCCTTAAGTGGGATGTATTTATCATAAAAAATAAAAAAAATAAAAAAGATAGAAAGAAAGAAAAAAAGAAAGTACAACTCTTTGAATGGATGGCTCAAATCCACCAACTGCAGTAGGAACCAAGATAGAGGTCGTAAACCAATTTCACACATCTGATGGTTGTAGTTTCATGTAGCATAGATTAATGAAATATGCTTCCTCCAACTCATTTCTGAGTAGTTAGAAATCATGATTGAGATCTAACTCGCATTAGGTTTTAGATCATTATGGAATATAGCGGATACAAATCATACCACTATTGTTTAACTTGGATTGCTTTGGACTAGAATTTAATACTACAAAGATGGGCAGGTTGCTTCTCTTGCTCTCTCCAAGATTTTTTTTTTTTTTTTTGCTTTTTTGTTTTTGCTTTTTTAATTTTATTTTCTTATTTTCTTTCCAACTCATCCTCTTAATAATATGTCACGCCCCGAATCCAATACCCGGGTCGGATACGTGATGGCCGCACACTCCTTAGAGCAAGCCCTAAAGAATATGCAAAGCCAAAATAAATCATTAAATCTAAACATCCATAATAATTCATTTCAACAATAATTCGTAAAACCTTGCATAATTACAAATTAAATTTCTTCAATTCTTTGATCAGATACTATGACACTCTATTTATCCTTCTGCTCACCCGTAAATCCAAGTCATAGCCAATCATAAGCATCTTGTAACTCTGAGAAGAAAAAGAAAGATGAAGGGGTGTGAACTTTACAGCCCAGTAAGAATTCCCATATCACACTGATATAGTAATATAGTCTGAAAATAAGGATAAGCAGTAAGATATAAAATCTCATATTCAATGTCCAGAATAATGCAAACATTCATAAATTTTCTGTCTTGTCAAAATAGATGCATCATCATATATTAACAGGTGAAACACTTTTGTTCAACAATTGTTTCATGTCTTATCTTTCATTTCTCCTTTCATAATCACATGATTTTTAACATTTTCTTTCTGGCTTTGGACTATCCAAGTCTATACCTCAGTCATCATCCGGATTGAATCCACTTAAAAAGTCTTTCAAGACTGTCCCAGGATGAGCTCCTGGCCGGCTGTCCCATGTACGAAAGCCCGTGAGAGGCTGTCCCAGGCATAAGCTCCTGGCGGACTGTCCCAGGCATGAGCTCCTGGCCGGCTGATCCACCTGTAAGCCAGTGGGGGCTGTCCCAGGCATGAGCTCCTGGCGGGCTGTTCCACATGACAAGACTAGTCCATACCATATATCTCTTTCTTTTCATTAAATCATTATGTGTTGATTTCATCAAATCAATTCTGACTTGCATTATGATCAATTCAGATATGTCATATCCATATAATCATGCCATCAATCTCTGATACCTATATATTGACATACATACTCATGCTCAAATCAAATAACAGTATCTCAGGTATAATAAATTCATCGATCTCAAATCCGACGATGCAAAACCAACAGTAAAATAGCATATATATAATAGTGATCATGTACAGGGATTCTTACCTTTACCGGTGACTGATCCAAGCACAGAAATCAATGTTCTTCTTTGATTTATGAATTTCTCTAACAAAATATTCCACTCGATATCTTATGCAGACAATCTTCTCTTCGTAACCCTGATCAAATATAAAGATTATATATGGAGAAAATTATCGATAATCGATCCTAATAATACAGATCGAGGATCTCTCTTAGGATTAACCAAAATTAGGACTTGTCTATGTATCTGGATCCTCCACTGATCCATAAGACTTCTAGAGAGAGAAAATTCATGAAGAGAGAGAAAATTCTAGAGAGAGAAAGTAGAGAGAGAAAGTGGAGAGAGAAACCTTCGTATCCTTCTGATGAGGCAATCATGGTCGAGATCATCAGAGGTCCTATCAGGGTGACTCAATATAAATCAAGTGTTACAAATTTCGAATAGGATCGAACTGGGATCAGATCTACCGCACGAATTTTGGAGCAACCTCAGATCATCTTATTTTCATCTCAATTTTATCCTAGGGTCCGTGATAAAATCAGAGAGAGAGGAAGACTCTAGAGAGACAAAATCCATAAAAAGAGAAAAAGTCTAGAGAGAGAAAATAGGGAGAGAATCTAGAGAGAGAAACTGGAGAGAGAAAGTAGAGAGAGGAGAGAGAGAAAATTTTTCTCTCTTCTTCTTCTTTTTATTTTATTTTATTTTATTTTTATTTTTATTTTTCTCTTTCTCTTTTTCCTTTTTTTTTCTTTTCTTTTTCTTTTTCCTTTTTCTTTTCTTTTCTTCTTCTTCTTCTTCCTTCTTCTTTTCTTCCCGCGGCCTCCCTTGGCTGAAATAGGGGAGGACCGTGAGGTCCCCCCCTCAGTGGCTCGGGCTCCGACGGCTTGGCCGGAGATCTGGCAACGACGGCGATGGGGTTCGGCCGGCAGCGAAGAGGAGAACGGCGACAAAAATAAGAAAAAATTCAGAAAACAGGGGATTTCTTGTTCATGGATTTTTCGGCGATCCTGATGGTCGGCGAGGAGTCTAAAACCATGGGAAGAAAGAGAAGAGGGAGAGAAAGAAAGATTGAACCCTTACCTGAACTCCGGTGGCCTCTTCGACCTTCAATTTTTGGCGAACACGAGAAGAGGCTGCCGCGGCTTCTACGGAGAAAAGGAGAGGAATCGGGCTCGACGGTCGCCGGTGGAGGCTCGTGAGGGAGAGGAGAGTCTTATTTATAGAGAATCCTAGAGTTCTAAGAGGCCTAGAGTCCTTCTCCGATCGGGATTCATCGGAGAAGAAGACTCCCGGCTCGTGAGGGAGAGGAGAGTCTTATTTATAGAGAATCCTAGAGTTCTAAGAGGCCTAGAGTCCTTCTCCGATCGGGATTCATCGGAGAAGAAGACTCCCTTCGGGAGTCTCCTTCCATCCCTTTATTTTTTTATATATATATATGGGTTTGTTGGGTATAAAATACCCTCAGCTGAAGTTCTCAGCAAGAAGACCCCGCCCGAGCTCCTACGGGAGCCGGGCTCTATCACCAACTCCGACTGCCGGTAAGCTCCGTCCGGACTCCTATGGGAGCCAGACTTCGCCTCGACTTTGATTGCAGATAAACTCCGCCCGGACTCCTACGGGAGCCGGGCTCCGTCGCCAGCTCCAACTGCAAGGAAGACTCCGCCCGGACTCCTACGGGAGCCGGGCTCCGTCACCAACCTCGACTACAGAGCAGCTCCGCCCGGACTCCTACGGGAGCCGAGCTTCATCCACAACTCCAAGGAAGACTCCGCCCGGACTCCTACGGGAGCCGAGCTTCATCCACAACTCCAAGGAAGACTCCGCCCGGACTCCTACGGGAGCCGAACTTCATCCACAACTCCAAGGAAGACTCCGCCCGGACTCCCACGGGAGCCGGGCTCCGTCACCAACTTCAACCGCTGGTAAGCTCCGTCCGGACTCCTACGGGAGCCGAACTTCGCCTCGACTTTGATTGCAGATAAACTCCGCCCGGACTCCTACGGGAGCCGGGCTCCGTCGCCAGCTCCAACTGCAAGGAAGACTCCGTCCGGACTCCTACGGGAGCTAGGCTCCGTCACCAACCTCGACTACAGAGCATCTCCGCCCGAACTCCTATGGGAGCCGGGCTTCATCCACAACTCCAAGGAAGACTCCGCCCGGACTCCTACGGGAGCCGGGCTCCGTCACCAACTTCGACTGCTGGTAAGCTTCATCCGGACTCCTACAGGAGCCAGACTTTGCCCCTGACTTTAATTGCAGGTAGATTCTGGCCGTGCTCCTACGGGAGCCTAACTTCGCAACCGTAAGGAAGGTTCCGTCCGGACCCCTACGGGAGCCGGACTCCGCTCACACCTCTGACTGCAAAGAAGACTCCGCCATGACTCCTACGGGAGCCGGGCTCCGTCACCAACTTCAACCGCTGGTAAGCCCCGTCCGGACTCCCACGGGAGCCGGACTTCGCCTTTGATTTCAAATTGCAGGGAGGCTTCGCCCGGACTCCTACGGGAGCTGGACTTCGCCTACGACCTCAACTGCAAGTAGACCGCGTCCAGACTTCTACGAAGGACTCCGTCTTCTATTCTGACTGCGGGAAGACCCCGCTACCAACTCCAACCGAACTTCAACCGACGGGTCTGCACTCCCCGATGCAGCACAGCAACGGTTACGATCCTGCTCCACCTCTTGCGACGGATTCCGTGCGGCTCCACTATGCCCTGGCAGACCGCTATGATGCCCACGATCCTGCTCCACCTCCTGTGACGGATACTGCGTGATTCTTCCACCCTCTGGCAAGTCGCGACAATGGACGCCGCTCCACTCCCTGCGGCAGACTCCACGTGGCGTGCGACAGTGAGGGCCACGGGTCCACTCCACTACTCCTCGCAACAAATTCCCCCTGACTGTGGGCGGCCCACTACCAGACGGTTATGAACGTCGCTGTCAATTTGTTGCACCCTCCGCCTATAAAAGGAAGACCCAGATACGTTATTCTCTAAGCCCTATTTTCTATCCCAAAACTCTGCTAAAATCCCCGTTCGAGCACTCCATTCTTTTTGAGGCAGAGAACTGACTTGAGCGTC
Organism: Elaeis guineensis; assembly: GCF_000442705.2. Lineage (NCBI taxonomy): Eukaryota > Viridiplantae > Streptophyta > Magnoliopsida > Arecales > Arecaceae > Elaeis > Elaeis guineensis. The sequence continues at coordinate 87,495,217 of NC_025993.2, forward strand.
GGAGGGTCTTGCCGGAGCAACCCCACCTCCGGTTGAGACTTCTTTTGCAGGTCCCGACGGCGACCGCGACTCCCTCGACTCCAGCTTCTCCGGTGCAAGCGAATTTTTGCACCAACAGGATTGGCGCTCGAGGAAAGGTGAGTACCGCTAGAATTCTGAGGTGGGGTAAGGGCCCCAAAAGTGAAAGGACGGGTTTAAATAGACCCTGGGATCCGGCGCTATAATGATCGCGAATCCCCCCAGGCTAGCCCGTGCTCGACACGTGTCCCACTCACCACGGCAGGCGGCTGAAAGTGGCTGACGGTTGGCAGGACTATTATTGTGCCGTACTTGGGCCAGTGTACCTGCAGGAATTTCGAAGAGTCCTCTCATATCGCCCCGATTCGAAAAGACTCCAGCACGCACACATTTAATGCCAAAATATCTGGAGGCGGTCGTACACAAGGTTCGAGGGGGCAACTTCGGCTGTGCCAACCTCTCTGTACTTCCTTCATTCAAAATTCAAACTCGAAAGTAGGGTGACTGGTGTTGGGTATAAAATACCCTCAGCCGAAGTTCTCAGCAAGAAGACCTCGCCCGAGCTCCTACGGGAGCCAGGCTCTATCACCAACTCCGACTGCCGGTAAGCTCCGTCCGGACTCCTACGGGAGCCAGACTTCGCCTCGACTTTGATTGCAGATAAACTCCGCCCGGACTCCTACGGGAGCCGGGCTCCGTCGCCAGCTCCAACTGCAAGGAAGACTCTGCCCGGACTCCTACGGGAGCCGGGCTCCGTCACCAACCTCGACTACAGAGCAGCTCCGCCCGGACTCCTACGGGAGTCGAGCTTCTGCCACAACTCCAAGGAAGACTCCGCCCGGACTCCTACGGGAGCCGAGCTTCATCCACAACTCCAAGGAAGACTCCGTCCGGACTCCTACGGGAGCCGAACTTCATCCACAACTCCAAGGAAGACTCCGCCCGGACTCCTACGGGAGTCGGGCTCCGTCACCAACTTCAACCGCTGGTAAGCTCTGTCCGGACTCCTACGGGAGCCAGAATTCGCCTCGACTTTGATTGCAGATAAACTCCGCCCGGACTCCTACGGGAGCCGGGCTCCGTCGCCAGCTCCAACTACAAGGAAGACTCTGCCCGGACTCCTACGGGAGCCGGGCTCCGTTACCAACCTCGACTACAGAGCAGCTCCACTCGGACTCCTACGGGAGCTGGGCTTCATCCACAACTCCAAGGAAGACTCCGCCCGGACTCCTACGGGAGCCGGGCTCCGTCACCAACTTCGACTGCTGGTAAGCTTCGTCCGGACTCCTACGGGAGCCGAACTTTGCCCCTGACTTTAATTGCAGGTAGATTCTGGCCGTGCTCCTACGGGAGCCTAACTTCGCAACCATAAGGAAGGTTCCGTCCGGACCCCTATGGGAGCCGGACTCCGCTCACACCTCCGACTGCAAGGAAGACTCCGCCATGACTCCTACGGGAGCCGGGCTCCGTCACCAACTTCAACCGCTGGTAAGCCTCGTCCGAACTCCCACGGGAGCCGGACTTTGCCTTTGATTTCAAATTGCAGGGAGGCTTCGCCCGGACTCCTACGGGAGCCAGACTTCGCCTACGACCCCAACTGCATGTAGACTGCGTCCAGACTTCTACGAAGGACTTCATCTTCTATTCTGACTGCGGGAAGACCCCGCTACCAACTCCAACCGAACTTCAACCGACGGGTCTGCACTCCCCGGTGCGGCACAGCAACGGTTACGATCCTGCTCCACCTCCTGCGATGGATTCCGTGCGGCTCCACTATGCCCTGGCAGACCGCTATGATGCCCACGATCCTGCTCCACCTCCTGTGATGGATACTGCGCGATTCTTCCACCTTCTGGCAAGTTGTGACAACGGACGCCGCTCCACTCCCTGCGGCAGACTCCACGTGGCGCGCGACAGTGAGGGCCACGGGTCCACTCCACTACTCCTCGCAATAAATTTTCCTTGACTGTGGGCGGCCCACTACCAGACGGTTACGAACGTCGCTGTCAATTTTTTTCACCCTCCGCCTATAAAAGGGGGACCCAGATACGTTATTCTCTAAGCCCTATTTTCTATCCCAAAACTCTGCTAAAATCTCCGTTCGAGCACTCCATTCTTGTTGAGGCAGAGAACTGACTTGAGCATCGGAGGGTCTTGCTGGAGCAACCCCACCTCCGATTGAGACTTCTTTTGCAGGTCCCGACGGCGACCGCGACTCCCTCGACTCCAGCTTCTCCGACGCAAGCGAATTTTTGCACCAACAGGGTTATTACATTCTCCCCTCTTTAAAATAATTTCATCCTCAAAATTAGGTTATGTCGTTCGAGATATCTATTTCAAAGTATACATTCTTTATATCATTCTCAAGCTTACGATAATGTCATATATATTATTTATTTCTCATAATCTTGTTATAACAAAAATTATTTGAAATTTCAAACTCATCCCTTCTTATTGATTTCTCAACTTTTTGAAGAACTATAATATTTTGGACTTGTATTAATATACCACCGTTATTTGTCTAATACATTTCACTCAAAAATTCATAATTATCTTAAACTACCTATGATAGAAAAATAAATAAAGGTCAAACATCGGGCACTCTTCATAATCATCGATTTCTTTCTTCTCTTGACCTTCCAACAAATTTTATATATAGACTCTCATCATAAGAAAAATCTCAATCTTCTATATCAGTTTAAGTAACAATATTAAATTTAAAAAAAAAATATGAAATCTATGTTAGGACATTCTAAGTTTGAACTAATATCAGAACTATCAAGCTGTTAATAAACTTGAGATATCTCGAATTTCTTGGCATTATCTACAATGAAGCAACCTACTAACAAAAATTATCCGACTATGATCAGATTAAAAATTATTCTTTATTAACAACTAATGTATTCCATAATATCTTCAGAATCAAAGAATTAATATTTCTAATCAATTTAACCCACCATGCTTTTGCTGCGCACTCTGACCTTAATTTATCAAATTATATAAGTCTATCAGAGATAAAATATCCTTGTATCAATCTAGGATAGATCCAATCTTCAAATTTTATATAAGACTTACGGCAAAATTTTAAGTTTCTTCATCTTTACTACCTTTGGGCATAGCATATAAAAATTAAATCTTGATCTACTTCCTATATTTGAAATCATTGTATAAGTTTCATCACTTTTCAAGAATTCAACATATCTAGAATCAATTGGAGTTAACCTTAGATTTACCTTACAATCATTTAGATAATTTCTAAATCAATCTTCCTTTTCAAATGAATTAATTCTAACTTGACAAACTAGAAGGACTCAAGCCAATATCCTTAAGTAGAATCAACTTGATTATTTCTTATAGAGCTCTCTTTATCACAACCCTTAATATTAATCAATAAATCCATACAAAATCTTGTTATCCATACAAAATTTTATCCCTTGTATAAGTCATTCAAAATTTAACACTAGCAAGATGTCTTAGTTCAATTTAAAAAAAAATCCAAACTTGACTCGAATAATTAATACACTTCACCATCTTCAACAATCACAGAAAAAAAATTAATCCATAAATTATTAAAGATTTCATCATAACTTGTATATCATACTCTGACAAATAAATTTTCTTCTTTAATTTAACAATAATATCAAAATACTTTTGATCCACTTAAAAAAATAAACTTTTAATTTGAAATTCAATGCAATTTGAAAGATAAGAAATTATATTCAGAATATGATATTTTGAGTGACCAAAGACTTTTACCAAGATGTGTATCTCGTATTTTCATAATAAAATTTAAGTATATATATATATATATATTTCATCTAAATTGAGTTTATATAACCTCTTATAGATTCAATGTTCAAAATATTTCTCTCTCATATGATGTAATTTCTTCTTAGACCATACCCTAATTAATTTTTTTTTAATAAGTCCAAAAATTTATAATGCTCAAATAATTAACATCAAAATCAGAAAAGTTATCATAATTTCCTTCCATATAAGTTTAGCATTCCAAAATCATCGAGTATATTCCACATTACATATCAATACCTCCCACTTCATTCTAAGGTCAACTCTTCTTATATTCAGGCCACCCTACTAATTGAAATCCAAGATATAACTCGTCAATTTTATTATAGATAACATATGCCACTTATGCATAAATTTCATCTTAATATCTATTGATTCGAAATCTAAATATTGAATCTTCTCTTTTATATCTATCATGTTCCTCATGATCATAACCTAAGTTCAGATATCACTAGAATTACAATTCTGAATAATTATAACCTTAAACTCAAATACCGCTTAAATCATATTTTCTGATGATCATAACCTAAACTATAATATCATTCTATTACATCCTTAATGATTATAACCTTAAATTCTGATATTATCTATCATACTCTATTGATTTTAATCCCAAAATTTTGATATCACTTATATGACAATTCCTAGTGACCTTAAACTGGGGCTCTAGTACTGTTCTGTCATATCCTAATCACTTGTATCATTGTCTCCAAATAAATGTAACCTAACCTCTAAGCTCAGATGCCACTCCGTCACATCCTACTGATCTTTACATAAAGTTTTAATATCTCTTCATAATCTCTAGTGATCTTAAACCTAAGCTTTAATATCATTCTATCAAATCCTAATCACTTATATCATATTTCCTAATGATCATAACCTATGCTCTGATACCATTCTGTCACGCCCCGAAACTAATACTCGGGTCGGATACGTGATGGACGCACACTCCTTAGAGCAAGCCCTAAAGAATATGCAAAGCCAAAATAAATCATTAAATCTTAACATCCATAATAATTCATTTCAATAATAATTCATAAAACCTTGCATAATTACAAATTAAATTTCTTCAATTCTTTGATCAGATACTATGACACTCTATTTATCCTTCTGCTCACCCGTAAATCTAAGTCATAGCCAATCATAAGCATCTTGTAACTCTGAGAAGAAAAAGAAAGATGAAGGGGTGTGAGCTTTACAGCCCAGTAAGAATTCTCATATCACACTGATATAGTAATATAGTCTGAAAATAAGGATATGCAGTAAGATATAAAATCTCATATTCAATATCCAGAATAATGCAAACATTCATAAATTTTCTGTCTTGTCAAAATAGATGCATCATCATATATTAACAGGTGAAACACTTTTGTTCAACAATTGTTTCATGTCTTATCTTTCATTTCTCCTTTCATAATCACATGATTTTTAACATTTTCTTTCTGGCTCTGGACTATCCAAGTCTATACCTCAGTCATCATCTGGATCGAATCCACTTAAAAAGTCTTTCAAGACTGTCCCAGGATGAGCTCCTGGCCGGCTGTCCCACGTATGAAAGCCCGTGAGAGGCTATCCCAGGCATAAGCTCCTGGCGGGTTGTCCCAGGCATGAGCTCCTAGCCGGCTGATCCACCTGTAAGCCAGTGGGGGCTGTCCCAGGCATAAGCTTCTGGCGGGCTGTTCCACATGACAAGACTAGTCCATACCATATATCTCTTTCTTTTCATTAAATCATTATGTGTTGATTTCATCAAATCAATTCTGACTTGCATTATGATCAATTCAGGTATGTCATATCCATATAATCATGCCATCAATCTCTGATACATATATATATTGACATACATACTCATGCTCAAATCAAATAACAGTATCTCAGGTATAATAAATTCATCGATCTCAAATCCGACGATGCAAAACCAACAGTAAAATAGCATATATATAATAGTGATCATGTACAGGGATTCTTACCTTTATCGGTGACTGATCCAAGCACAGAAATCAATGTTCTTCTTTGATTTATGAATTTTTCTAACAAAATATTCCACTCGATATCTTATGTAGACAATCTTCTCTTCGTAACCCTGATCAAATATAAAGATCATATATGGAGAAAATTACCGATAATCGATCCTAATAATACAGATCGAGGATCTCTCTTAGGATTAACCAAAATTAGGACTTGTCTATGTATCTGGATCCTCCATTGATCCATAAGACTTTTAGAGAGAGAAAATTCATGAAGAGAGAGAAAATTCTAGAGAGAGAAAGTAGAGAGAGAAAGTGGAGAGAGAAATCTTCGTATCCTTCTGATGAGGCAATCATGGTCGAGATCATCAGAAGTCCTATCAGGGTGACTCAATATAAATCAAGTGTTACTCGAATAGGATCGAATTGGGATCAGATCTACCGCACAAATTTCGGAGCAACCTCAGATCATCTTATTTTCATCTCAATTTTATCCTAGGGTCCGTGATAAAATCAGAGAGAGAGGAAGACTCTAGAGAGACAAAATTCATAAAAAGAGAAAAAGTCTAGAGAGAGAAAATAGGGAGAGAATCTAGAGAGAGAAACTGGAGAGAGAAGGTAGAGAGAGGAGAGAGAGAAAATTTTTCTCTCTTCATCTTCTTTTTATTTTATTTTATTTTATTTTTATTTTTATTTTTCTCTTTCTCTTTTTCCTTTTTTTTTCTTTTCTTTTTCCTTTTTCTTTTCTTTTCTTTTCTTCTTCTTCTTCTTCTTTCTTCTTTTCTTCTCGCGGCCTCCCTTGGCTGAAACAGGGGAGGACCGTGAGGTCCCCCCCTCGGTGGCTCGAGCTCCGGTGGCTTGGCCGGAGATCCGGCAACGACGGCGATGGGGTTCGGCCGGCAGCGAAGAGGAGAACGGCGGCAAAAACAAGGAAAAATTTAGAAAACAGAGGATTTCTTGTTCATGGATTTTCCGGCGATCCTGACGGCCGACGAGGAGTCTAAAACCATGGGAAGAAAGAGAAGAGGGAGAAAAAGAAAGATTGAACCTTACCTGAACTCCGATGGCCTCTTCGACCTTCAATTTCCGGCGAACACGAGAAGAGGCTGCCGCAGCTTCTACGGAGAAACGGAGAGGAATCGGGCTCGACGGTCGCCGGTGGAGGCTCGTGAGGGAGAGGAGAGTCTTATTTATAGAGAATCCTAGAGTTCTAAGAGGCCTAGAGTCCTTCTCCGATCGGGATTCATCGGAGAAGAAGACTCCCCCTTCCGTTCCTCTTTTTTTTTTTTTTTTTTTTTTATATATATGGGTTATTACATAATATATCAGCAGACTCGCAGTCTCAGCACAATGATGTCCTGCCCTGCTGCCCCCGTCTTTAGCTTAGGATTTGAAGGAAGACTTTAGTACACGTTGCCTAAGCAAATTAATTATCATGCCCAACTTTTCTCAAAAAAAACAAAAAAGAAAAAAAAGGAAAAAATAAGGAGGGAGGAAGAGGTACACTTGTTTGAGAATTCTCCGCTCATACCAACTGACAGTGTCACCTCCTATCTTGCGACAAAGCGATCCTGATGCGGAGACATCACTAAACTTATCGCCCAAATCGGTCCAAATTGGACTGTTGGCCTGCCAGATATTGTTGATCTATCGATCCCGCCCAGGATCGGATTGGGAACCAAGATTCTTCGTCGTATCCTCCGAATACCACTTGGACTCGAATCAGGAAATTGGACTGTTGGTTAAACTGTATCGCATTATATATAGTTCCTTCCTTCCTGGCTGTTCCGAAGCCCGACGGCGAACAGGAGTGAAGGAGACAGAATAGAGAGATCAAGAAGAGCAACGTAGCCATGGCGATGTCTGAGAGCCACATTCTGGGGAATACGGTCGTCCACTTGGAAGCCAATGTAGTGCTTGCTCCAGAAGTCCAATCGCAGGTTGCCGTCCGGATTCACTTAGGCGACTTCGATTGTTTGACCAACACGCTCACCGTCGTCCCGGCAACGATCCATTGCTTCCATCTTGGCCACGTCCCGTTACGCAGGGCCATCCCAAGAATCGTCTCCTACGTTCTACCCCGTATCGACGGCATCCACGACACAATCTGGCGGCTCTGCAACGACCTGCTCCACCGCTTCTCCTCCCAAGTCGCAGCGCAGATGATGGATGGATCGGCGATCGAGCTGGTCGTCCACATCGGCCTGCTACTCCAACCTCGTGGATCAAATCAGGACATGGAACTCATGACTGAGTGGATGCTGGAGAATCCTTCGGAGGATGACGAGGAGATGGCTGGGGATGTGTATACTTATTATCTTTACGAGGGTGTTGATGTCGGGCATGGAGGATTTCGTGGTGTGCCAGGGAGCAGGTCTTTCATTGAGGGGCTGCAGCGTTTGCCATATGGTCGAGGAGACGGTGTTCGAGAGGAGGAGTGTGCGATATGCTTGATGGAGTTTGATGCTCAGGCGGAGGTGAGTAAGATGCCCTGCTCCCACGCCTTCCACAGCCGATGCATCGTCCAGTGGCTGGAGAGGAGCAGCCTCTGCCCTCTCTGCAGATCCCAAGCGCCCACGGATAATTCCAGTTGACGGGAACAATATAGTTGATGTGTCGGTTTTTTATTTGCTTTCTTGTTTTGTTTGATTTCTTATCTTCGTAATTATATATGTATTGATCACTATGTAAATACAAACTGCAATGATTTATTCTTTAATTAATTGGAGAAAATTTTATTATTATTATTATTATTATTAATTATTGTATAAACAGACGATCACATCATTCTAATACGTGTACAGTCCAAAAAATCAGAATATAAGAATCAGAGTGCAGCTCAAAAGTTCTATTATTTTCTTTAAGTTTGCTGAGTAATCCTCCTTTGTCCGATAGTTCTATTGAGCTATAAATAATACTGGGTATCCCTCCTTATAAGTAGGATTCATTCTTATAGCATATCGAAATAATTAGTCTTTTTATGGAAATCCATTGATATGATATCTCAAATTACCCAAGTGGAAGATGAATCCTTCTTTTGATGGAAAATAAAAAAAAAAATAAATAAAAATAGATGCTTACTTTCTCTACAGTGTCCTGCTAGTAGAAGAAAAAAAGAGTTCTCTTCAAGAGATCTAGGCTAGGGTTTGAAGCAGGAGGAGGAAGAAGAAATCTAGATGCATTACAAAAAATATATTCATTTGTGATCAAAATATAGGGAGGAAGCACTAACACCCTCACAAAAAGCTTTATTTATGATAACAAAACTCAATTGTTATTATTAGTTGTCAAGATCTTAATATATTAGTGACTGCTTTGAAATGCCATCATAAATACTAGATTTTTTCATTATAAATATTATTTTTTTGGAGGAAAGTATTAGCACCAATTTTATAGCAATATACTAATGACAGATGAATCCACACCCTCATAAAAAGTATATCATTTGTAACCAGATGTCACTAAAAATATAAAATTTATCTTGAAAATATCTTATTTAAGAGAGCCAAAGTTAGCCGTCATTGTTAATTATTAAAATCTCAATATACTACCAACTACATTAAAATTTTTTCATAAATAATATATTTATTTGTGAGCAAAATATAGTGAGGGAGTACTAACACCCTCACAAAAAAAATTATTTATGATGGCAAAACTCAATCATCATTATTAATTGTTAAAATCTTAATATATTTGTGACTACTTCGAAATACCATCATAAATATTGGATCTTGTTATCACAAATATTATTTTTTTGGAAAAAAATACTTGCATCAATTTTAGACTAATATACTGGTGATGAATGAATCCACGTTCTCATAATAAGTATATTATTTATAACTAAATGTCATTAAAAATATTAAATTTATTCTAAAAGTATCCTATTTAAAAGGGCCAAAGTTAGTCATCGTTGTTAATTGTTAAAATCTTAGTATATTACAGACTACACTAAGATTTTCTCACAAATAATATATATTTTTGGTTAGTAAAATATTGTTCATATTTAACTAAAATTTTTTTGATCGATCAAATATTTATTTTTAACTTGATTTGATCCGATCTATTTAATGAATAAGTTATATGAGTTAAGATAATTTAATAATTAGAGAAAATTAATTTTTACTACCAAATAAACTATCAATATTGGAAGCAACATACGAAAATTAGGTAATAATTTAAGATATAATTACTAAAAAACTTCATAGAGATCGATTTAACTAAGAATTTAGATCATCTCAATCTGACTTAAATTAAATATATAGTATAAAATATTAAAAATATTCTATATTAAATACTATTACTTATTAGTTATAGCGTAAATACAAGAAGTCATAAATTATCTACTTTTAAAGGACTTTAGAAGATTTTTTTATCAATTTAATGTTAATTTTTAAAAAAATTATCAAAATAATATTTTTTCAAAATTATTTACCGAAATGCTGCTCAAAATAAAGTCATCCTATGATAGGATGATTTTTCATACTGACTCACCACTCTCACCATCAGATGGAGAATAGATGGCATGAATCGTCCTATCGTAGAGTGGCTCTATAAGTCACGTTATGATAGGGTGACTCTATAAGTGACGGAGAGAGGGGAGGTGGCGGAGATCGAGAATCAATGAGGGAGGGAGGGGAGGGAGGGATGAGTTCAGAAGAGATAGGAGAGAGTCGCCCTATCATAAGGCGGCTCTACAAGTCATCTTATCATAGTGCAGCTATTAAGCTGGCATCCCTCTCCTTCCCACCTTGGTTTCTCCATGGCCACGTGGTAAATAAAATCATTCTATCATAGGACGACTTTCTGATGGATAGCATTTTCATAAATAGTTTACATGAAACATTATTTTCGTAAATACTTTTAAAATGAACATTATTTTTGTAAAAAAGCCGACTTTAGAAAAAGAAGGTGATTAAATTGTTAAAAAAATAATAATAAAAAATAAAATAGATCATAATATATTTGAAATGAAAATATTTTATAATACGAAAAGTTTTAAAGAAGAATAATAAATTACAACTTCATACTAGAAGTAAATATTGTTATAGTGGTTAGGTAGTAGGCAAATATCCAATAGGTCTTAATTTTGATCGTTTATAGTGGTTTATATATATCTTGGATTCATAAGATTTCTAATCAAATCTAATCAGAAGGAATATAAATAAAGATGGCATATTGCCTAATTTGTAATAAAAATATTTTATTTTGATTGGTTATTTATAAAAATTTTTAAATCTTTCCTTATTCACTAATTCTTTACAGATAGTGGTTCATCTCATTGGTGATAACTATCTTATAGTCACACACAAAAAATCCTTATCCATTTTCCTTATTTGCTAATGCATTAATGACAATAGTTAATCCATTTCTGAGGACTATAAATGGTTGGAAATGAGCATCATTGATGGCCCATCACTAATAAAACTTTTTATGAGAGAGGTATTTGTGATGACCTTTGACGATAATATACTGTCAACAATAACTTTTTATGATGGATATTGGCTTTTAGTGAGAGAAAAGTATCCTTGAAAAAGGTAACTTTTTTTTTAGTGATATTTGTTATTGGATTTGTAAAGTTCATCCACAACTCCGACATTGGTTCAAGTTATCTCCAAAGATTTCTCGAAAGGAATCAACGGATCTCCAAAGATTTTCAGAATGCATTAAGAAGATCATTAGTAAGATCTTTCCCCCATTTATTGTTATCCATTTATCTCTCTAGTGATGTGTTATTGTACAAACCAAGAGTGTTGGCTCTTGATGTGATGATCCTTTAATTTGTTTAGAGAAGAATAAATAAATTATAATCCTCAAATTGTTGATAGTAGAATATTTGAAAGAGGGCTTGTGGTGGCCTTGTGGTTTTTTCCTTTCGCATTGAAAGGATTTTTTATATATATATATATATATATATATATATAAAACTAACATCTCTTGTGTTTGTTGAATTATCTGCTTGATTTTTCTAGGATTTATCCTATTATTTATACATACAGGGAAAAAGGATATTGCTTCTATAATTCTAGTGGTCATCTTTTTCTAAGAAAGTGGTATCAGAGCTAGATTGATTCTTGATATAGTGTAAATATGGATGCAAGCACTAGGCATATGATTAGCTTAAATGTAAATAATTGGATAATTTGGAAGTTGAGGATAAAAATTCTCTCATTTTGTGAAGATTTGAATGCTCCTTTGTAAAGTGATTCAACAAAACCTGAGAATATAAGTCAAGAAGAATGGAAGAAGCTTGACTAAAAGGCCACGGGTTTCATACAACAATGGCTACATAACTCAATTTTCTACTGTCTCTAATGAGAATTCTGCATGCTCTCTATGGAAGAACCTAGAGAGCCTCTATGAGAAGAAAATAGCTAGCTCTTGTTATGCTGAATTAGGAGAGAGAAGAAAAGTCAAAGTCGTCAAGATCATGAGAGGTCCTAAAGCAAACCAAAGTCAAGGAAGAAGCTCACTTGTTCTCATTATCATAAACTAGGACATGTGAAGAAAGAGCACGCTACCTCAAGAGAGAACAAAAGAAAGAGATGGATAAAAAAAAAAGTCTAAAGTTAGGAACTCCACCAACATTATTGAAGGTGATATGATTCTACTCTCTTTATACAAAGATACATGCCTTAATCTCATATGTCAAGACTCAAGTTGGATGATTGACATGGGTGCTTCTTATCATGCTACCCCATGGAACGATTTCTTCACAACATACAAGCCCAATGACTTTGGTATAGTTAGAATGAGAAATAATAGCACATCAAAAATAGTGGGGTGAGAGATGTTCATGTGGAGACCAATCTAGGTTATAAGTTGGTACTCCAAGATGTAAGGCATGCTCCAGATCTTTGGTTAAATTTGGTATCCATTGAAAAGCTTGATGAAGAAGTCTACCACCACAACTTTGGTAAAAGTCAATGGAAGCTTATCAAAGGCTCTCTTATTTTGGCGAGAGAGAAAGAAAGTTACACACTCTATAGAATGGATTATGTAAAGGCAAGGTGAATACAAGTGAAGAAGATTTGTCAAACAAGATATGATACAAGTGGCTTAGTCACATCAAAGAAGAAGTTGCTACCCCACTTGAGAGCTATGTATCAAAATCCTTATATACGTTTTCTTGCCGGAAAACAATATAGAGCTTCATTTCTTATAAATACTTCATTTAAAGGAAAGCATATTTTGGATCTAGTTCATTTTAATGTTTGTGGTCCTATGACTAGCTATAATGACACTTGGTGGGGCTCTCTACTCTCTACTTTGTTACTTTTATAGATGATCATTTTTAGGAAAGTTTGAGCCTATGCTTTGGAGAGCAAAGATCAAGTCTTAGATGCATTCAAGGAGTTTCATGCCAAGGTTGAAAACGAAATGGGGAGGTCTCTCAAGTGCATCCTTTCTGATAACAGAGGTGAATTTTTGGGGCTATTTGATGCATACTATAGAAGTTGTGGCATTCAACATGAGAAAACCGTGTCCAAGATGGTAGACAATCATAGTGTATTGCAGAGGATGAACTGGACAATCATGGAGGGGTTTCGATGTATGCTTTCTTATGACAAGTTGTCAAAGCTCTTTTGGACGGAGGCAATGAGGACCATCGTTGATTTGATTAATTTATCTCCCTCAGCTCTCTTGGATGGTGATGTGCCCGAAAGATTATGGATGGAAAAAGTTATCTCCTATAAGTACTTAAGGATGTTTGATTGTAGGATTTTTGTTCATATGCCCAAGGATGAGAAAATCAAGCTTGATATCAATACCAAGCAATGCATTCTCTTGTGATATGCACATGACAAGTTTGGCTATCAACTATAGGATCTAAAGAGTAAGAAGATAGTAAGAAGTAGAGATGTGGTTTTTTTCGAACACTACAAAAAAATTGATTCTTAGTGATGGCTCAATGCCGTTGCTAATAAGAGAAATGCCATCGCTAATGGTATTAGCGGTACAGCACGATCACTAAAAAGGCATCGAAAAAAGTTTGACGATAAAGGTGCATAATTAGTGACAGCATTCCATTGCTTATAATATATTTAAATTAAAAATTTTAAAAAAATAATAGTGATAGCTTCCCTCTGTCTCTAATAAGCTATCCCTAATAGTTCTTTTAGTGCTTTGCCGTCGCAACAGTCATCACTAATAGTATTTTTTTAAAAGAAATTCATAAATTATATTTATTAAAACCTATGATAATTTAATTAACAAGTAATTAGATTTACTAAAATCTATTATAATTAAATTAATAAGCAACATATATTTATGGACATTATAACAACTAACAATTAACTATCATCATCACAAATAAAAATTAATATTATATATTACATCAAAATTAAATTATATAAATAACACTGCTCAAATATCAAATACATTACATCAAAACTAAAAAAAATCAATGGAGATCCTCCTCCTCTTGCTCCTATACATCTTCTATAGTAGTAGGTAGATGAGAGCCAAATGTTCCAATATCTTATAATGAAGAATAATAAGATATTATTAATAACTTTAGAATTAAATTAATTAAAATTGTAAAACTAAAGTAATTGATGCGCCTTCGGCTTAAACCATTATGAAGGGATATATGTTGATATACTATGTTGATTCTCGAATGGATTATTTTTATATATTTTATTTGATGATATGGAGCTATAGACACCCTTAGTCAGTACTCCATCAGATGGCTAGGTTGAATTTTGACCCCCTAGATACTCCCTCTCCCCACTTGAAGCCCAAACCGGCATGGAGGGATATATTTTGATATACTCTTTCAATTTTTAAATAAATTATTCTTACATATTTTATTCATTGATACGAAGCTATAGATATTTTCGACCCATCCATCAGATAGTTAGATTAAATTTTGATCCCCTGAATACCTCTCTCTCCTACCTCAAGCCTAAACCAGCATGGAGGGGGCTATTTCAATATACTCCTTCAATTTTCAAATGGATTATTTCTACACATTCTATTCTATGATACGAATATATCTACACTTCCATCCTATCCATCAGATGGGTAGATTGGCTTTTGACCCCTAGGTCCTCTTCTTTTGACTCAAATCTAACTATACGAAGCTTCTAAATATAAAAATTTAAAATAAATAAAAAAATTATTAGTGCTGCTTGACTTACCTACTGTGATGGCTGTGACAATGAGCTTAGTTGATTGCATAGATATAGATCTCGAAGAATCTCAACAACCATATCGTGGATGGTGTCTCAGAAGCTCTGAGATCACTGCAAAAAAGCCTCTGCATGACCTCCTCGACATATGCATCACCCCATGTCTGAATTGTCGAGACCTGAGAGAAGGACGTCGAAGACCAACGAGCTACTGAAAGGTCAAAACTATGCCTGAACCTTATGACCCGGCTCCTACTCACCCCTCCAGTGGCCCTGAGCCATCTTTCGAGGTCAAAGAGGGACTGAAAGGATGGGTCTTCACTATGCCGTGTTACGACGTACTCCACATAATCTACCTATATAATTTAAAAATTTATTAATACTATTATACATATTAATATATATATAAATTTAATAAATAATATTTTAAGTTATCATGATCTATCTGAATTTAGAATCTAAGTAATCATCGATCCTTCTAGAGTGGTGTATGACCTTCCACAACTACAGCTACCGTGGTAGATGACCCAGCCGCTGCATCTACAATAAATAATAAAATTAATTTAATAAAAAAATATATGATTAACTAAATATGAGATTAATATAAGTTTAAAATTTTTATCAATCTATTTGCTATAATACCTGTGCCAATGGAGCCACGGTGTGCTTGATCGGATCTTGCTAGATGGTTCGATCCTGTCAGGCCCTTGACTATCTATCAAAGTACTCTTCACTGCTCCACTGATCACAGACAGCTCCTGTACGTCCCTCTGCATCCAGTGATTTATGAAAGACTTTTAGTCTAAAGGTGACTCAGAATTGGGGAACTCAATGGCAGACTGTCCGAGATGGTATAGCCTATCCCAAAGCCTACATATGGTGACCTCCTCGGAGGTCCGATGGTCGGCCTCCTCATCCTAAGGAGTCTCGAATCAATAGTATGACTATAAATAAAGGATGACATGTATTAATAAATAGAATACAAATGTATCATGAATTTAAAAATTAAACACCTTTGATTTACCATGAACATCTCCTACGCAGTGTCATAAGCCCTCAATAACCAACTGGAGAACTCGTTCACCAACTTCGACATCAATCATTGGATGATCTCAGTAACCACATGAGACACCTCAGGCTCTCTAAATATTCTACAAAATTGATTTTGAACAATAAATATTGATTCTAAAATGGCTAAAATTTAAACAGATTTTTTGAAGATCTGGTACTTATGAGCAGCTTTGAATGTACATGAGCTCTCTATCCTCTGATCGAGTCAGAGGTGCTGTGAGCTGGACAAGTCCACTACCATGGCACTAAGGTTGAGAGCTGGCCACTGCTCCGTGTGACTGTGGGATCAATGGCAACCCCACATCATCCGAATTTAAGAATAGTGAAACATCATAAAAAATATTATATTAGATAATAAAAGATAAAATAATCTAATAAAGGATTTCTAAAATATTAGTTTACCTCATGGTACGTGTGGGTGCCAAAGAACCATATGAGCTAGTCGTATGAGAGCTCTCTCCTCTAGAGCTCGGTCCTTTAGAGCTCTCTCCTCGACTAGCACAGCTCCAGCCTTTAAGAGTAGTCATCCTGCAATCTCTGAAAATAAAAATAAATAGATTCATAGATTAATTATATAATTGTGGCAAGCAATATAATAATTAAAATGATGTAAGGCAAATATGAAAAGAAAATACAATAAGCACACCATAAAGACAAAAATGGCTCCACCTGCCCTGGGCTCGACTTTTGCTGTGTGCCAGTCTTCTCCAGCATATCAGAGTTGACTCTTTTGTCCTTAAGATTGACTCCTTCCATCCTGGAGTTGACTCCACTAAGTCTGAAGGTTTATTCAACATTAGAAATATGAATAGAAAGATATAATGGGAGTTTGATATACTTATCACTACTCATCGATCTCTTCAGATGTTTGGTACCCTTTGGATTCTTCTTTCGATTCTTCCTCTTCCTCTTCTTCTTCCTATTCTTCTACTTCTTCCTCTTCTTCACCTTCTTGGATAGGATTGTCATTTAAAACAAACTCAATATGATCTACCTCCTCATGTTGGCCATCGTGTAGGAGAATTCTTAGAGCATCCAACTTTGCATCTATTAAAGACTAATGAACTCTTAATGTTTCATCCTCCTAAAAGTATTCTGATAAATGGGGCTCTTCTTCCTCTTCGAGCTCATAATGAACGGCTCGAGATTTAATTTTATATACAGTCCATCAATCTTTTCTTCCTCTCTTTCTTATTGGAAAAGGAGTATAATACACTTGAATAACTTGTTGAGTTAGCACAAAGGGGCCCAAGAATCTTTTAAAATATGAGGCTCAAGCTCGATCTGAATCCAATTGGGTTGGCTCATATTATTTGTGATGAGTCAGAAGTAAGCTCATCAGCGTCGCCATTTGGATCTTGTCGATTACCCCTGAGTGGTAGATGTTCCTCGTCACACATTGATCATCGAACAACTTGTCAAGCTGCTCTCACTGCCGTTGGAGTAGATGATCAGGCTAGAGCTGATCCGACGATTGTCTGGCCTTGAACCCCTACCGTCGAAGGCAATGGGGCTACTTTTGCCAAAGAGCTCTCTGGAGTGGTTCCACCTTTCGAGAGTACCATTGGAAGCAAAGTTTCGTGTCGCAGCAGTGCTCGTTCGGATCTTGTCGGTGTTTGAAAATGCACTTTCCATACACAAATTAAATTTAAATATTATTAATTTAAATAAAGTTGATAAATTTAAATTTAAATATTTAGAATTGAAAGATGAGGGAACAATATATGGCAATGGCTCTATCATCATCACCACCATTGTCACTAATACTCACCAGGTGGCACAGGAAAGAAGAAAGGTGGCATAGGAAAGAAGAGGAGGTGGCGCAGGGACTGTGGCATGGGGTTCTTGTGGTGTGGCGGGGGAAGAAAGAGGGAGGTGGGGGAAGAAGAGGGGAGGCAGGGGATGGCGGATCTGATGAGGGGAAGGCCGATCTGATGTGGGGATGGCCAATCCAGCATGGGGATGATGGCGAGGGAAGAAGGGGTGAGGCCGAGTAGAAGGGGGAGGTCAGGGCATCGATACAGGGGCTCCGTCAAGATTCCGACAGTGCCAAAGGAAAAAAGAAAGAGGTGGGGAAGAAGGGGGAGTGTAGGGGCTCGAGGACAGTCATTCTGACATGAGAATGTTGGATCCAAGATGGAGACGATGGTCTAGGGGCTAGGGCGCGGGGTCGGGGGCTTCGACGGTGTGAAGGGGCAAGAATGGGGACCGAAGGTGGGGGAAGAAGAGAGAGGTGGGGGAAGAGCAAAACCAATCGGTTGTGAATGGGGGTGGGCTTTAGGATAGAGTATTAGCTTTACGGTTAATTTGTATCGCTAAAGCTGTCACTAATACAGTTATTTAAAATTAAATTTATAGCGATGGCATTGCCATGGCTAATAACAAAAAATACCGTCGCTAATAATAAAAAAGGTTGTCGCTAATAAGTCTTCACCCTATTGATGATGATTTTAATTTCCATTGTAATAAGTGGTTGGTAAATATAACTATTAGCGATGGCATGTTTGTTGTTACTAATGGCCATCGCTATTACACTATTTTCTTGTAGTGGAAAACCAAACCATTAAAGATATTAGAGAAGAGAAGGTGTCAAAATCCTCTTTGTATGATATTGTTGAGTTGGATCCAGTGTCCCCTCCTGTGATACTTGAGATGGAGAAGAGGTAGAGGCTAGTGATGGTGGTAGTGTTAGTGATGCCCTAATAGTTGATGCCAATCATGAAGAAGTGGGAGAGCAACCCCGTCAAGTGCCACCAACCATGCCACAATTGAGGAAGTCTATTAGAATACATAATCAATCTACAAGATATTCTTCCATTGAATATACTATGCTCACTGATGCAGGTGAACTGAAAAGTTATCAAGAAGCCCAAGAAAGTGAAAAAAGTGAAAAATGATCGAGAGCTATGCAAAATGAGATAGAGCCCTTATATAAGAATCATACATTTGATTTAATGAAGTTGCTGGAAGAAAAAAAATTATTGAAAAAAAGATGGGTCTTCTGGTTGAAAGGGCTCACATTTAAGATATAAAACAAGATTGGTTGTAAAAGGATTCAATCAGACGAAGGGATCAACTTTGAAGAGATTTTTTCAACTATTGTGAAGATGTCATCTATTTGGGTTGTTCTTGGCTTGATGGCGAGCATGAACCTAGAGATTGAGCAACTAGATGCAAAGATTTTATTTCCCTATAGTGGCTTGGAAGAAGAAATATATCTGGAGCAATCGGAAGGCTTCAAGGCCAAAGGCAAAGAAGACATGTTTTGCAAATTGAAGAAGAATTTATATGGTTTAAAGCAAACACTACACAAATGGTATAGAAAATTTGACTCCTTTATGATGGACCATGGATATATATATAATACAACTACCTTAGACCATTGTATTTATGTTAAGAAGTTTCTTAATGCAGATTTTATTATTTTCTTGTTATATATTGATTACATATTGATTGCTCGGCAAGATGCTAACCAAATTCATATGTTGAAGTAAGAGATTAGCAAGTCTTTTGATACGAAGGATTTGGTACTAGTATGACAAATCTTGGGCATAAAGAGCTCTCATGATAGAAAGATTGGAAGGCTATGGTTGTCATAAGAAAGCTATAATGAGAAGATGTTAGAAATATTCAATATGGATAAAGCAAAGCCAGTTGGAACTCTACTTGGAAGCCACTTCAAACTAAGCTCCAAGCACGGCCCTTCAAGTGAGAAAGACAAGGAAGAAATGAAAAAAATTCACTATAGATTGCAAAGAGAAGCTTAATATATGCTATGATATGCACAAAGCTCGACATCGCTCATGTGGTTGGTTTAGTAAATTCCTCGCAAGTTTGGGAAAAGAACATTGGGTAATAGTTAAATAAACTCTTCACTATCTCAGAGGCACATCTGAAGTTTGTGAATGCTTGGGAGGAGGTCAACCTATGTTAGAAGGCTTCATGGATGCAGATATGGCTGAGGATATTGATGCCAAAAAGTCTATCTCAGGATGTTTGTTTACTTTTGTAAAGGGAGTAATGTCATAGCAATTTAAGCTACAAAAGTATATTATTTTATCCACTACTGAGGCCAAGTACATTGAGGTGACCAAAGCATGCAAAAAATTTTTATGAATGAAAGGATTCTTGCAGGAGTTGGGTGTTAAGCAACAAAAAAATGTGCTCTATTGTGATAGCCGCCAAAGCGCTATCCATCTTAACAAAAATCCAAATTTCCACTCAAAGTCCAAGTATATAGATGTTAGATACCATTAGCTCCATACATGATGTGCTTGAAAGGAGGTGACATAGCCTTGGGCACATTTTGATGGAAAGAGAAAGAAGACGTACGAAATAAGAAAACAGCAGAAGCAAAGAAGAAACTCTCTTCTCTAGATTTTTATTCACTAATCATGAAAATCTGATTACAACATTGGCCAAGGGGCCTTATTTGTAGAGTAAAATTCTTAGCCTAATAGCAAAAAGACTCTGAAACAAAATAGAAAAAGGATTAACATAAGGATTGGAACTTTCAATTCGATTAGGATTCTTTTGGACTCCTGTTGACCTATCAAATAATAGAATTAGGTTTCAAAATTTGGAGTGGTGGTGAAGCACCAAGCTCATAGGGCTCAAAAAGAGCTTTCTGAATTAGGGTCAAAATAGTGATTTTGAGATCAGATGAGAAAATTATGACCATTCTAACTTGATAGTGTCAGATTAATAAGATCAGATACAATCAACCCAATTTCTTGATCTTCTAGATTTGATTCTTCAAATCATAGTTTACACCAGCTATGACGTCTGGATCATACTCCCCAAGCTGGAAAGAACTCATCCTCAAGTTTGAAGAATCCAATACTTCTTGCAAGTAAGAGCAATTCATCAATAGGTTGATGCTGGTTTTTGGATTTAGCTAAGGTAGGTCCTCGATCTTTATTGGCATCGGAGTAATCTTCTGATGGTCTTTCCAGAATGAGTAAATATTTCGGTGACCATCATAAGTGACATTGTGATCATACTGCCAAGGCCTCTCCAAAAGAGATTGCATGCATCCATGGCAACGATGTCATACCAAACTTCATAGAAGTACTTTTGTTCAATAGAAAATAACACAAAATAGCAACTATTGACAACCACCTTACTCTTTTTTTGGAACCATGAAAGCTAGTATGATTGAGGATGCTTTTCGATTGTCAGATTTAGTTTTATGATAACATCTTGAGAGATGATATTTTCATATCTATCTTCATCGATAATGACCTTGCAAATCTTTTCTTAAATGATGCAGTAGGTATGAAAGATATTGGTCCATCGCCAATCTTCTTTCTCCTCCTTTTTTGATGTGAGTAGAATCTTTCGAACAATTAGAGTTTTCCTCTATCTAAAAATAGTATGAAATCATCCTCTTCTTCACCTTCTTCATCATAGGCAGGTTCTTGATCCTCGTCGGAAGGCTCTTCTTCTTATTCAATCAACAACTGCTTCCTGGATTGTCCAGCAAGCTTCTTACACTTGTTTTGTGTATACCCGATCTCGTCGCAATTATAGCACCACAAAGTAGAAGTCCCAACTTGGTTGGTTTCAAAGGCCTTATGTCAATAGGGCTACGAACAGGAGGGATAGAAGCTATGCTCCCTCATATGTCTTCCTGATTCTTCAGCACATGGCTGCTTTGCAGGGAAGGATCAAATATGGGTATTGATCTTCATTGCAGCTGCTCCTTAGCAACTACAGTATAGTGGTAAGCTTCTTTGACTGTCCATAGGGTGTGGAGTATCAAAGTATCCTAGATCTGTTGCTATAGTCTATCAAGATATCTCACGACCATCTACTCTTCATTCTCCGCTAGATCATTTCTAGTGATCAGTTGACAGAACTCCTTGTCTAGGATGGAGGTTTGAGAGAGGAGAGGGGGGAGATTTTGATGTTGTAGATGTAGGGTGGATGCGTTTGAGTTCTGGTTTGGGTAGTGAGAGGGGTTGTGGCAGTTTTGCTTTCTAGAAATGCTTGAGCCTCTCTCTCTCTCTCTTCTAAGCCTCATCATAGGCAACTCTATGCTTTTCTTTATATATATACATACATACATATATATATATATATATATATATATATATATATATATATATATATATATATATATATATGTATGTGTGTGTATATATATATATATATATATATATATATATATATATATATATATATATATATATATATATATATATATATACACACACATACATATATATATATATATATATATATATATATATATATATATATATATATATATATATATATATATATGTATGTATGTATATGCTAGTTTTTTTATGTATATAATTCTCCCATTTTATGAAGCAAAAAGAAGAAATGACAAGAAAATTGTAGGTAGTCAGAGGGAAAAATAATAATTTAGAAAATAAGATGAGGCTTGTGTGCATTATCATTATATAATAACTTTAAAAAGGGAAGTACACAACTTCCTAGTGTGGTTGTATTGGGTGAAAAATGTGATGGGCTGCAATCTTTCCGTCCTTACCTCTTATGGGTAGATTGAAATTAGATATAATCTTTTATTTTCCCTTGGTACTTAGATGCAAGATATGTGTGGGATAGAAAGCTATTTCTTTAGTATTCATATCTCCTATACTTTGGTTCTACAGAATACAGGTCTTTGAAATGTAATGTCATGGGATTTAGATGTATAATTTCATTCATGTTATCTAAGAAAGAGATGTAGCTCAATCAAAGGTTCAACTGATCCTATATGTCTAATGCAAATATCCTATGAAGAATGATCCCATCAAAATAGTAGGAATTATACCTAGGATGATTCCAAATAGACAACTTTGATCATTTTATTTTTTAAGGAGATAACAAGAGTATAATATCAATCTGTACTTAACAAGTTGAATCACCATAAATTTCAAAATCCAAGAATTGGCAATTGACATGGAAAGAAACTATGGAATACCTGGATACTTAGAGAAAAATATTGATTTTTGTTAATTATTCGCTGAATTCAATTTAAGAAAGCTATATATTAAGAGAAAGTGCTCGGTTTATAGTCAAAGCGGTCAACACAAGACCAAAATAACTAGTTATAGCAGGCATAAAAGAGCTAAATTATATATGAATATGTGAAAGGGATAGGAGACCTATTTCTTGATAAGCTATTTCATCATGCTTTAACTAGTCATGTTCTTAATCCTAGAAATTCCCACAACTGATGAAGTTTGTTGGCCCTAATGGGACTAAAGTCCTGAACATTAATATAAATGTAAGAAGCAGGTCTATAATGGAAGGATTGTACAAAGCTACAGGATCTATGTCACCAAGTTTGAGATGGGATCATAATCTATGTGTTGGAAGAGCTAACCCCATCTTGCATAAAATTTCTCTTATCATGACTTTATAGTTCAAGTATATAAGCAATAGAACATCCATTGAGATAAATTTGAGTATGATATATTAGTTAGATTTGGAGGATGTAAATATGTGATCTTCTCCAATTGAATGGAATAATAGCATAGGGAAAAATCTTTTAACTAATCCCAATCTGACTTCAACTCTTAAACGCTCCAAGGAGAGAAGAATCCTTATCATAGTAGATGACCTACTTGAATCAGCATAACCTGGTTAAATCTTGGGCTCTAGACTAACTGAAAGGGAAAAGAAGAAAAAAGAAATACATGTTCCTTTCCACTACTACAAATAGAGACTCATGGCGGCTGCTAGGATCTCTCTCGAGGATTCTTCTCTCTTTGATACTGAAACACTACTTGAACTCTCTAAGGGTGGGTATAGCCTTTTTCTCTTCCTTGCCCCTACCCCCTTTCCCTTTATCTCTTTATTCACCATTAAATATGTGCAATCTTTCATGTATTCTGTGATGGTCTTTATGGCTATGTACCATCTCTCTGAATAATATACGTGATTATTTTTTACTTAGGCTTTCAAAAATTAGATCGCAAGACCCATGATCTCTTGGGATATATCTATTATAGATATGTCTACAATGGAGAGTTAAGCTTGTGCAATGTTCTTCATATGATATGTGGATGCTAGTATTAATAACACAATATTAATATACTTGGATCATTAAAGTTCATTGCTCAATATATAATAGACACTAATAATATTGGAACATTATCATATGTGGCGGGCACTATAGGCCATCATATGGGGTGGGCTTAGTTTTATGCCACATTTTTTTTTTTTGCATCTTAAAGAGAAAATCTAGAAGTCAAATAAGAATTAGATTTTTTCTACTAATGGAGTCTATTAATTCTATAATTGAAACAATGAAAAAAGAAAATGTGGATGCATGCCTAGGAAAGTTTTTTTTCGTGACTATTTATATCATCTTTCTTTCTCATCAAGTCTCTCATCTATTATCTTTTTCATCAAGCTATTTCTCTAATCCATAAGGTCTTTCTCTCGAGTTTCTTTCTCCTCTTCCAAACCCTACACATCATTTCTCCTATCTATAAGGTCTTCCCCGAGTCCCTTTCTTCTCTTCTCAATCTTTCTTCTTTTTTAAAATCTTTATATCTAAAAGTTTACGGAAGCTATATATCATTTTACCTAGAGATGTGTATTAAGATGTCGGACTGTATATTGTTTTATCTAGAGATCTATATTAGGATGTTAGATAAATATTTTACTAGATGTATATCAACTGATTATATACTATATACTAGTAAATACTAAATTCGATAAACTATGTATCAATTTCTCTCTAGTTGTATATTAAGTGTTACTGGGTGTGTATCAAAAAAGCATATAGTATATATCAGTAAGTTATCTAGTGTGTATCATTTGCTCATGTGTTGTATACTGATGAGTGCTATATTCTGAAAACTATGTATCGCTTTACCTAAAGGTGTATATTGGGACATCGAAAGAATATTTTACTAAGTGTGTGTCAATTAGTTGTATACCGTGTACTGATGAATATTAAGTTCAATAAATTATATAATAATTTAGCTATAGATGTATATTGGATCATCACTAGATATGTATTAAAAAAGTTTATAGTATATATATCACATAGCTATATATTTAGTGTGTTTCATATGGCTATATAGTATGTATCGCTAAAAAATTTATGCTAAAAATGAGGAAGAAGAAGAATACTTTAATCATAGATTTAATAACTCCATTAGTAGAAAAAGTCTTTTGACTTTTACACTTATTTTTTAAGATTGGTATCAAGAAAAATATGGCATAAAATTAGGCCTGCCCATATAATGATCTATAATGCCTACCCCAAATGATTTTTGTTCATAATATTGGTAGTAATGCACTTGGCCATCACTAAAGTTTATTGTCTAATGTACAATAAAAATTTAACTTTTAAATCCTTCTATTTAATAATTTATTACATTGTTGTATTGTATTTCAAAAATATTTAAAAAATAAAAAAAAGTCATACTTCACATATTACATAGGACCAATATTAATGACCCAATTTTTTACTTTACAATATTAAATTTCATTGTAGAAAACAAAATTTGGCAATTTTAAGCTTTTGCTTATTATAACTTGTAATATTAATATATTTCAATAGTGGTTGGAAAATGGAGAACGAAAAAATCATATCCCATGTATCTTGTGGACTGTTTGTCAATATTGTTGAAATTTTGATAAGTAACAATGCTATATGATCATAGAGGTTTCAAATAGGGAGCATCCATTTAATGATATAATAGCGTAATTAAGCTAGTAAGATGAAATCTTGATTAGGATTACATTTGCACGTATCAATCTTCATAAATAAATGCTCCTTAAAATAGTCATGTGGGGGAAATAGCCTAAGATGACTAGGAGAGGAGTGAACAAAGCATTAGTGGGATCTAAAGCTTCCCTTGCTACGTGGTTCCCAATTGAAGTAGGGGAGATAGTGCAATACATGTGGGTCATTGGATTTTACCTGAGTCCTAACATCAACTGCTCTTGATCCAGGAAGACTATAATTGAAGGTCCAGGAACAAAGCAACTTCAGAGTTTGCAGGTGTGCATGGGATCTCCTTGTTATGTATGATCACTTTTTCTACTTCTAATTTGATTCTTTGCATGTCAACAAGCAATCCATTTTAGTTATGCATCGCCACACCTAAATGAGGGACAAATGGGTATCAATAGATTTTTGAAAAATTAATCTCTGAAATATTTTATATTTTTATGTTTATTCCTATATTTTTACATAAAATCCTTTTAAAGTTTTCTATTTGCACAAATTGGTTCTTCAACTAATTTTTGTTTGTCAAACACTGGATAAGATTTACCAGGATTACAGAAAAACTAAAATGCACTTGGCTTAATAATGAATAGGGTTGGGGACCCCTCCTCTGGCTCGCCTCATCCTCTTCTCTACCTCACCTTCTTTTCAGTTCTCACTTGGGACCTAGCTGCCAGTGGATCAAGGACATTGATGAAGAGGCCAAGTAGGTATAAGGCAAGAGACAAAAATATCAGAGGATATGAAATTAACACTGCTAGAAATGTACACATAGAATTATTTGTAGTCATTTGGTTAAGAAATATATAAGCAATAAGTTACAAGATTTCAAAGATTAAAAAATAACTATAGAAAAGGCATGAATTAGTACATCAGTAAAGGAGGCATGAAGGGCGTGGTCGAAGGTGAGCGAGAAAAGGGAGGAGAAAGAAAGTTTGGTTGGCAATCAAGTAGAGGATATCAATCTAAAATGGCAGGGGGGCGACAAGGCAGAAGGCAAAATTAATGTCCTGGGTGTCTTATGAGAAGAAGGCTGCAAGCCGTTGGACCTACGTTGCATCGTTGGAAGCCTTTGTGTTGCTATGCTCTTATTTTCTAGCTTATTTGTATTTTCAAAAACAATAAATAGGATTGTCTCTGTAAGCACACGTGTTGCATATCATTGTGGCATGCATTGGGAATTATCATCTCTATCAAATTCAATTTGTCATATGATTAAGTAGCATTTCTTACTTGCAGTATCATGTAATGGGATAATTTACTCTTGGTATGATCTAATGGTAGAGCGGACTATGTGTAATATCAAAGAGGGAAGAATTGGTCATAGGTACTAAAAATATGCAGTGCTTGATAGATTTTAGTGGGATGCCAAGTCAATATAGGAAATTTGGATTGTAGCGTAGTACACTTGTGCATACGTCCAAAATAAGGCTTAACTAATCATCTCAAAATAACCGCATTTAGAGAATGTTTGGTTGGAAAAAGTGGAGATTTGAAATCGGAATCGAAATGGATGACTCCTGTTTGTGCAAAAATCTACTGGCGTTGGAGAAGCTGGAGTCGAGGGAGTCGCGGTCGCCGTTGGGACTTGCAAAGAAAGTTTAAACCAGAGTTGAGGGTGCTCCGGCAAGATCCTCCGACGCTCAAGTCAGTTCTCTGCCTCAACAAGAATAGAGTGCTCAAATAAAAATTTTAGCAGAGTTTTGAGATAGAGATTAGAGCTTAGAGAATAACGTATCTGGGGGTCCCCCTTTTATAGGCGGAGGGCGTAACAGATTGATAGCGACGTCTGTAACCGCCTAGTAGTGGAACGTTCAGGGCCATAAGGAGTTTGTTATGGAGAGTAGTGGAGTGGAGTCATGGCCATCGCCGTGGCCTGCCATGTGGAGCCTGTTGTGGAGAGTGGAGTGATGTCCATTGTCGTGACTTGCCAGAGCATGATGGAGCCGCGTGGGATCCGTTACCGAAAGTGGAGCAGAGTCGTGGCCATTACTGTGGCCTGCCAGGGAGTCCAGGCCCGTCGGTCGAAGCTCGATTGGGGTGTCTGGTGGAGAGGGGTAGCTCTCCGTCTAAGAGGAGCTCGGATGTTGCTGGCGAGCCTTCTACCGTTGGGCGCCTTGGGCGCTAGTACTGCAGGCGAAGGTCATCTGCTGTAGAAGCTCGGTCAGGGGCTTTCCGTGGACGAGGTTCGGTTTCATGCAGAATCCGACAGAAGGTCGACCGGCAGTGGATGTCGGATGGCGCTGGAGAGATTCACCCGCTGGAGGGGTCCAGCTGTTGGAGCCCGTGTGTCGTAGGAGTTCGTCCGGAATCTGTCTGCTACAGAAGTTCGGTCGGAGTCTGGTTCCCGTAGAAGTCCGGATGGAGATTGTTTGCTGAGGAAGCTCGGCCAAAGCCTGCCTGCAATAGAAGTTCGGAAGGAATTCGTTCACAATAGAAGCTCAGGTGGAGGCTTACAGTAGAAATTCGACGTGGACCGCTCGTAGTAGAAATTCGAAGTAGACCGCTTGTAGTGGTAGCTCGGAGTAGATCACTTGTAGTAGAAGCTTGGAGTAGATCGCTTGTGGTGGGAGCTCGGAGCCCGGCCCTTGTAAGAATTCGAATGAGGTCTACCTGCAATAGGAGCTCAGGGCTGAAGTCCGGCTCCCGTAGGAGCTCGGTCTAAGTCTATATGTAGTAGGAGTTCGGGGGAGAAGTCCGACTCCCGTAGGAGCTCGGACGAAGTCTACCTGCAGTAGGAGTTCGGGGAAGAAGTCCAGCTCCCGTAGGAGCTCGGACGAAGTCTACCTGCAGTAGGAGTTCGGGGAAGAAGTCCGGCTCCCGTAGGAGCTCGAACAAAGTCTACCTGCAGTAGGAGTTCGGGGAAGAAGTCCGGCTCCCGTAGGAGCTCGGATGAAATCCAGAAGGCAGTCGACCGCCGTAGAAACTTGGATGGAGTCCGTTCATCGTGGAGATCTGCTGTTGGAAAAGTTCGGCCACTGACGAACTGACGAAGTTCTGGAAGAAATTCGGATTGGAGTCGATCGAATCCTGTTGGAAAAGATCTGGAAGAGGTCCGGAGAATGGTTGACCCTTGTAGGAGGTCGGTCGATAGTAGAATCCAGAGAGCACTTGGGGCAGCCTGATAGACGATCGAAGAAGCTTATCGCTGGAGAAGCCCGGGAGATGCGGCAGGTGTTCGTCTATCGGGGGAATCCGATCGACATTGGTGGAAGAAGCTGTGGGAGTTTATCCGTCGGCAGTACTTGGGAACATTGCAGAAGCTCGGCCGCCAGAGAGGTTCGAAAAGATGTCGCCCAAGGTCGGATGCCGGCAGAGTCCCGGGAGGGTCACTCCTGATACGAACTTCGGCTGGGGGGTATTTTATACCCAACACCAGTCTCCCTACTTCCGAGTTCAAGTTTCGAATGAAGGAAGTATAGAGAAATTTTCACAGCCGAAGTTGCTCCCTTGAATCCTGTGCGCGATCGCCCTCAGATATTTTGGCATTTAATGCGCGCATGCCGGAGTCTTTTCAAATCGGGGCGATCCGAAGAGATTTTTCGAAATTCTCACTGGAGCGTTACTTCAGGTACGATGCAATGATGGCTCTGCCAGCTGTCAGCCATTTTTAGCCACCTGCTGTGGCGAGTCGGACACGTGGCGAATATGGGTCGGCCTGGGGAGATCCGCAATCATTATTACGTCGGATCCTAGGGTCTATTTAAACCCGCCCTTCTTCTCCCAGGAGTTTCATTCTATCTGAAAGTCCTGTTGGTGTCCGTCTTCTTTCTGAGAGCTCTGACCTTCCTCGACGTCCGTTTTGGCCCTAGGTGTTCTTCGAGTCATCCCTGTCCCTGCATCTCTGCATCCTTTGGAGCAACTTAGGTTAGTTCCAGAACCTTCGTTCTGTTAGGATTTGATGCTTCAAGATTCAGCCCACATTGAGCCCACAGCGAGGTTAGCGGCAAAAAATGGAGTCCAACGAGACCAAGATCACCTGAAACAGAGCTCGGATGGAGAAGATATGAGCTTTTGAAGTTGGCACGAGATTCGAGGCGACGGAGGACCGCCGACAACCGGCGGCGAGTGGCAGCTGCGCGGCCGTAGGTGGCGGCGTGCGGGACGCGTGACCCAGGCTCGCGGCCCAGGCGGGCATGCGGCCCAGGCAGGTGCGCAGCCCAGCCGAGCGCGCGGCCCAGGCGCGCGCAGGCCCGCCCGCGGGAGCGGGCCGGCCCAGGCGGCCTGCTGGCTCTGTTCTCCGGTCCACCGTGGATCGGGCGGTCCACGGCTGGGCCTGTGGACCACGTGGGCATTTCCCACGCATTTCTCACGGTCCACGATACTATTCTGTGGACTGGAGTGCGATCTGAGGGCGTGGGTGGCTCCCAGTCTTGATCCGACGGTTCATGGGTTATCTGGCTTTGTTTAAGACTCCTAATCCTTCTCTAATCAGGTTTTAAACCCTGCTTAAGCCTTTGAAAAGGGCCTGTGACAACAGAGAGAGGTGTGGTTTGGATTTTTGCATCATACGGAACCCAAGAGAAGGGAGAGGCAGAAGCGCTGAGAGAGAAGGAGCAGGAGACTCCTGGACAGCGGTCGCCAAGCACTTCAGGGGTTCAGGGGGGTCTTCAAGAGAGAGAGCTTTTGTGAGGAGAACTTCTAGTGAGAGAGAATTGGGTGTACAAGGGTTGAGGGTGAGGTCTCCTCTTGTAAATTATTTTTTTCATAGTGAAGTTTGCATGCCCCGTGGAGGCGAGCCTTTTTGTGGCTAATCCATGTATTTTGATTGTTTTTCTTTTGTTTTGTTTCTTCTTTCTTCCTGCTGCATCGCGTGGTATTGAAAAAATCTTGGGAGGTGGTGTCCTGGCCAGACATCCACCCAACAAGTGGTATCAGAGCAAGGCGGTACAAGGATGCAGATTGCAGCGGTGGTGAGCAAGACTGAAGATGGAGAAAATAGGAATAATCAAGATGGAGATCAACAAGTTCGATGGTAAGAGCAATTTCTCCTTGTGGCAGGCAAGGATGAAGGACGTGCTCATCCAACAGGGGTTGATCGAAGCTCTCTTGTGCGATGAGAAGCCGACCACCATGGAGGTGCGGGATTGGAAACGGCTACAGATGCAGACGGTGAGTATCATTTGCATGTACCTGACGGATGAGGTGGTGATCCATGTGCTGAGCGAGACTTCCCCGACGGTACTGTGGTCGAAGCTCGAGGAGTTGACATGGCGAAGTCTCTCACCAACACACTTTTCCTCTGGAGGCAGTTCTACCAACTGCTGATGACTGAGGGACAGAGCGTGCAGGAGCATCTGAGCCACTTCCAGAAGATCCTCACCGACCTCCTCAGCATTGGCGAGAACATTGAGGAGAAGACCAGGGTGCTGGTTTTGCTGGCATCGCTTTCTCCTTCATACGAGTCCTTGATGACTGCTCTTCTAGTGGGGAAGAGCACTATCAAGATGGACGAGGTCACCACGGCGATACTCCAGAACGAGGTTCTCAAGAGGGAGAACCCAGCTTCGAGCTTAGGTGGCGGAAGCTCAGCTTTGGTGGCTTCTGGAGGAGCAGGAGGTGGTAGACGGAGTGACAGGAGATCGCAACGAGGGCGGTCTATTGCCCAGCTATGCAACCCAAGAGGGGGGGTGAATTGGGTTTCTAAAAATTTTGAACTTAACTAATGACTTATGAAAAATGTTTGTCAATAGCTAAATGAATGTGGAGAGTAAACTTAATTCAAGACTAATTGCCAAAAGCAAGAATGCAAAGAAATAATGAAGAGTTAAAGAGAAGCAATTATGCACACCACAAACAAAAGGATTTATAGTGGTTCGGTGCCAACCTTGCACCTACATCCACTCCCCAAGCTCCTACTTGGGAATTCCAATCCACTAATCTTGTATTCAACCCGAATACAAACGTCGGAAACTCCGACTCTAGCTATCCCAAGCTAGACCACTTGTTTTTCGGATATAAGCCAACCCAATACACTCCGATTCTAGGTTCGGATCAACCTTTCCTTGTTTTGGAACCCCTCCAAAACAAAAACAATCACTCAAACTGAGTAAAACAATTTATAGCACAAATAAGTACAGAGAAAGCTCCTTTAATGAGTGAATATAACTTTAAATACACTTTACTCAAGAGAAGAAGACCCTCTTTGGATTTTCTCAAGGTAGTTGGAGACTTGAAAGTGCACTTGAGGAGTTGGTGAGCTTGGATTAAAGGCCTCTTGAAAGCTTTGAATGAACTCTTGATTAGGGCTGAAAAGTTGGCTTGAAAAACCCTTTTTCAAATTCTCTCTTTTGAATGCTCTTGAATGCTCTCTTGAATGCTCTTCAAAAATCTTTCAATCTCTTGCTTGTTTCCCACCTTTTGGATCCTTTTATAGCTTTAAGAAATAGAGGAAAACATTCTAGGCTGAAAAAGAGCCGTTAGACCATATTAAATGAGCATTAAAAGTACTTAAAACGGGTTAAAAACTAGTCATTGCGGAGAAATCCCGTCACAGGGGTCGACTCATGGGTCGACTCATGCCTGGGGGTCGACTCATGGGTCGACCTCTGTGGAAGAATTCAGAGAATTACCAAAAAACAAGGTTCTGTGATTTTTGGCCTAAAAACTGCAGGGGTCGACTCATGGGTCGACTCATGCCTTGGGGGTCAACTCATGGGTCGACTCACAGGTTGTGCCAAGCCAAAAATTCTGTGTGCCAAACAGCTCATGTGCCATGAGTTGACTCATGGGTCGACTCATGATTTTCAAACATGCATATCTTTCAAAATACAAGTCCAAAAATAATAAAATTTTTGCCAATGGATCACAAATCTTTTATTCTATCATTTGATACTTTCAAATCAGGGTTTTGGTAAAGTTACGATTTTGCCTCTGAAGAGCAATAGGTCTTTTTCAAATGAAAATTATTAGTACCCCTTCAACTATTTTATAATCATCAAAATCAATCTAAGGAGCAACAATCTTCTCCTTTTTGATGATGACAAAACACTTGAACAAAAGCATCTATGTGAATCATGAATTTCAAAAGAATGCATTATAAGTGCATTTGCTTGAAAAGAAGATTGATTCTTTTGGCATGTGATACAAGTGCTCATTTGCATAAATAGTTTGCCCATTGCTTAATGATTTGAAAATTTGCTCATTTGATTATGTGATTTTGATATCAGAGTAGAAAATTTTGTTTTTGTTATCAGAGCAAAGCAGAATTTACATCAGGATTTGAAAATTGCGTGTTTGAAAATATCTCATTTGCTCATTTGCTTGTTTTTCAAATTCTTTGAAAATTTGCTCATTCTTATTTGATTATTTAGTTTTAGTATCAGAGCAAGTTGTATCTTGAAAGTTTGCTCATTCTCATTTGATTATTTAGTTTTAGTATCAGAGCAAGTTGTATCTTGAAAGTTTGCTCATTCTCATTTGATTATTTAGTTTTAGTATCAGAGCAAGTTTAATAATTAAGTGTACCAATGCATGTCTAAGAATTAATTGTAAAGTATATCAGAGCATGTCAAATTTTAAGATGTATCAGAGCAAGTCTAATTTTAAAGCATAATTTTAAAGGTTGCTCATTTGCATTGTACTTAGCAATTTACTCATTGTATTTTTAAGTCATTTAATAATTTTAATTTTGATATTTTTCTTTAATTTCTTCCCAATTCATTCACTTTATTTTTAAGTCTTTTAATAATTTATAATTTTACTTTTGATATGTTTCTATTAATTTTGCTTTTGATATGTTTCTTTTTCTTTAATTTCTCCCCCTTTTTGACATCATCAAACATTGTTTACTCCCCCTCTTTTTCTGAATATGTTTTCTCTTTAGTGTTTCTTCAAACTTTTTGTGCTAATCATTAATGTTTGCTCCCCCCGAATACAGCAATACATATTCCATAATTGAAAGATGATTAATACCATAATTATTTCAATACATATTCCATAAAAGTCAACTAGTTAGTATCATTACATGGCCCAAACGATAGATCCTAGAAAGAACAATAGACATGACTAACACTTAGGATCTAGTAAAGCTCATGACTAGATGGATCGGAGTCATCAGAGATAGGGTGGGGAGATGATGGATCACGACCAAGAGCACGTCCTCTACCCCGTCTGCCTCTGCCACGAGTGGAGGTGCTGGCACGAGCAGGTGAGCGAGATGAACTAGGAGGCTGAGAACGTTGAGAGGCCAAAGACTGGACTGAAAGAGTGAGTCTAATGGAATCAAGAACGTTCAGTGCTCTCGAAACAGACTGAAGCAGAGCAGTGAACTGAGTAGATGCATGCTCACTCGAGCCTCTGATCTCTCTCCTCAATAACTCATAACCACCCTCCAATGCACCTCTGAGCCTGCTAGCCTCTGCAGTAAGGTCTGTGACCTCAATAGTGCTCTCCTGTGGCTGAGGATGGGCCAAAGCCAAGACTTGCCCCTGCAAGTCAAGAACTCTCCCAGTCAGTCTCAAAATGCAATCCTCGAGCTGCTGAATCCGAATAGACTGATCTGTGATCAACTGAAATACAGTGGAGATATGGGGGATCAAGGTCTGATCAGATGAATCTAATGATGTGGATCTCGGTGCAAATGCAGAAGTGCTCCACTGACGTGAAAGCAAGGAAGCCACACACTGAGAAATCTGCTCAATCTGATAATCAGCCAATCTGAACTCTGAAGGTGGTGCTCTGCTCTCTGGCTGCTGTACTGGTGTGTACCTCCTGGCAGAATCTGAAGGGCCAGCCTCTGGATCTGAAACAAACTGGATATCTGGAGATGCTGTCCTGAAGTCATGGAGAGGAGATGAGGGACCTTCTTCTTCAGCTCTGTCCTCTACTCTGTCCTCAGCTCTCTCCTCAGAACCTTTGATCCAACCACCATCAGTTTTAGTGAATCCCATACGGTGCAGAGTGTGTTGGTTGATGGTGTCTGCGTGAGAAAGCTTAGCAGATGCCTCCCCCTCAAAACTGACTCCAAACCTCCTGAAAACTAGTGTAAGGGCCATACCAAAAGGCAGATGTGCCTTGGATCTGTTCAGTGTCTCTCTCATGGCCTCAATCATTAAAGCAGGGAGGTTTAATGGGGTTTGGGTGATCACATGAAATATTATATAAATATCTCGGCCAGAAAGGAGGTCATGCCTACCACTCCTAGGGAAGAAAAGCTTTGTCACTAATTGATGTAGGATTCTCATTTTAATTGACAAAATTTTGGCTTCTAATTTATTTAAACTTCCTGAGTAGGTTCCTTCTAGAATCACATTGATCCCCTCTTCCTTCACTGGGAGTTCCATGTAAGAATATCCCTCACAGGGCAAATGTAGTATCTCTCCCAAAATAATAGGATCTAAGCATATATCAACTCCCTTAACAGTAGAAGTTACTGTTCCATTGCCATAGTGTAGATTCTGATAAAACTCTCTAACTAGGTCTACAAATGTAACTTCCTTGAGAGAGCAGTAAAAACTCCAACCCTAATTTTTGATCTTTGTTCCAAAGGTGAAACTCTCTTTTTCGAAAAACCTGAAATCCACATTCTTGCCGGTTTCTACCTTTCTGTCATATAGAGGGATTTTGCTAGGGCTAAGGGGAGATTGAGAGGGACCTTGAGTAGACACAGAAGCCAGAATGGGAGCAGTGGAGGTCTGAGCAGCTTGCCTTTTCCTGCAGACGCTTTCTTCCAGCTCACGGACTGATTTTCTTCTTTGAGGGAGTTTCATCTTTGGAGCCATTCTCACCACAAGAGCAGGCAGGGAGACTCGAAGGATCAAATGGGTGAGTAGAAGGAGGGTTACAAGAGGATGGAAAGGAATTTTGGCGGAGAGAAGAGATGGTTTTGAGAAGAATGGTGGAAGCTAGGGCACGCTCCAACCGCTTCAATCAAGGGAGAAAGATGCGAAAAGCTCCTTTCCCAAGGGGTGATTTGAGGTGGAGAGGAGAAGGGAGAATGCTCTTGGGCTAGATTCTTGGTTTTGGAGAGAAAGAAGATGAGGATGACGGGTCTTGGAGGGAGGAAGACGAAGAGAATAGAGGGTCGGCTCATGAACAGGTTTTAAGATAAAAAAGAATGAACCCGTGGGATGTTGGCCAAAAATTACAAGTATGCCATTGGGTCGACCCTAGGGGCCTAGGGTCGACTCATGAATCATAAAAATTCAGAAAAAATATGAATAAATTCCAAAAAAATTTAAAATTTTGGAAAAAGAAATTTTGCTCAATGACAAGTTGTGAGAATGATAATCTTGAGCTTTTAGGACCAAGAGAGATGATGAAAATTGAGCTCAAAGAAATTTTGACATCAAATCTTTGGAATTGGAGAAATATTTAGGCATAAGGATCAAGAATTCCTAGATTTCTCCTAATTTCATAGAATCTATCCTCACTAAGGGCCTTTGTAAAGATATCAGCTAATTGATTTTCAGTGCAAACATATTCAAGAGTTATATCTTTATTTTGAACATGTTCTCTTATAAAATGATGTCTTATTTCAATATGCTTAGACCTTGAATATTGAATTGGATTTTTAGTTAGATTTATGGCACTTGTGTTGTCGCATCTTATGGGTGTTTCATTAAGTTTGATTCCAAAGTCTTCGAGTTATTGCTTAATCCACAAGATTTGAGCACAACAACTTCCGGCTGCAATGTATTCGGCCTCAGCCGTAGACAGTGCTATCGAATTTTGTTTCTTGCTAAACCAGGAGATTAGGTTAACTCCAAGAAATTGGCAAGTTCCACTAGTGCTTTTTCTATCTAACCTACATCCAGTAAAATCAGCATCTGAATATCCTAATAAATTAATTTGTGAGTCTTTAGAGTACCATAATCTTAGAGTTTGAGTACCATTTAAATATCTAAGGATTCTTTTAACAGTATTCAAGTGAGACTCTTTAGGATTAGATTGATATCTAGCACACAAACAAACACTAAACATGATATCAGGCCTACTTGCAGTTAAATATAATAATGAGCCAATCATTCCTCTATAGTATTTTAAGTCTACACATTTACCTTCTTCATCCTTGTCAAGCTTACATGAGGGGCTCATGGGTGTGCCAATTGGTTTGGAGTTCTCCATTCCAAATCTTTTGAGTAGTTCCTTGGTGTACTTGCTTTGGGTGATGAAGATTCCTTCTTTTGTTTGTTTGATTTGGAGTCCGAGGAAGAAAGTGAGTTCTCCCATCATGCTCATCTCGAACTCCCCCTGCATGAGCTTAGCAAAGTCTTGACAAAGAGATTCATTAGTAGACCCAAAAATTATGTCATCAACATAAATTTGTATTACTAACATATCATTTTGATTTCTTTTGATAAAGAGGGTTGTGTTTACATTACCTCTTGAAAAACCATTATTTAGTAAGAATTTGCTTAGCCTATTATACCAAGCCCTAGGTGCTTGTTTTAATCCATATAAAGTTTTATTTAACTTAAAAACATGATTAGGAAAAGCATGATTTTCAAAACCTGGGGGTTGTTCTACATAGACTTCTTCAGCAATATATCCATTTAAAAATACACTTTTGACATCCATTTGAAATAATTTAAATTTCATAAAGCAAGCATATGCAAGTAGAAGTCTAATGGCTTCTAATCTAGCAACAGGTGCAAAGATCTCATCAAAATCAATTCCTTCTTCTTGATTATAACCTTTAGCAACCAATCTTGCTTTATTTCTTATTATATTACCATATTCATCTAATTTGTTCCTAAAGACCCATTTTGTGCCAATTATTGAATAATTTTTAGGTCTTGATACTAAAGTCCATACATTATTTCTTTCAAATTGATTAAGTTCCTCTTGCATTGCATTAATCCAATTATGATCATTTTCAGCTTCTTCAATAGATTTTGGTTCAAGATGTGATACAAAAGCACAATGATTAAATACATCTCTAAGTGAAGAACGAGTTTTTACCCCATGCATAGGATCACCAATAATTAACTCCTTAGGGTGATTGTGAACATACCTCCATTCCTTGGGTAGGTCATTTGTACCTTGAGGTTGTTCTTGAATTTCTTCACCTCTCTCATCCTGTTTGTCTTCTTGTTCCTTGTCCTCTTGAGTTGTTGAATCTTTCAGAGTGATCTCCTTCATTCCTTCTATTAGAGGATCTGCATCATCAACACCCTCATTCTTCCTTGAAGGAAGATCGTTAGATTCATCAAAAACAACATGTATGGACTCCTCTACTACTAAAGTTCTTTTGTTAAAAACTCTAAAAGCTTTACTAGTGGAAGAGTAACCAAGAAAGATTGCTTCATCTGATTTTGCATCAAATTTACCAAGTCTTTCTTTACCATTATTTAACACAAAGCATCGGCAACCAAAAATATGAAAATATGCAATATTCGGTTTTCTTTCTTTCCAAAGCTCATAGGGGGTTTTCTTTAAAATTTGTCTAATCAAAGCACGATTTAAAATGTAACATGCTGTGTTAATTGCTTCTGCCCAAAAATATCTTGGAAGGTTGCTTTCACAAAGCATGGTACGGGCCATTTCTTCTAAGGTTCTGTTTTTCCTTTCTACTACCCCATTTTGTTGGGGTGTCCTAGGAGCAGAGAAGTTATGGCCAATTTCATTTTCATCACAAAAGTTTTCAAAGTCTTGATTTTCAAATTCAGTTCCATGATCACTTCAAATATTTTGAATTGAAAATCTTTTTTCATTAGTGACTTTTCGGTAAAATTTAGTGAAAATATGAAAAGTTTCATCTTTGTGTGCTAAAAAGAAAACCCAAGTAAAACGAGAGTAATCATCTATAATTACAAAACTATATCATTTTCCTCCTAGACTAGTGGTTCTAGTTGGTCCAAATAAGTCCATATGCAGAAGCTCTAATGGTCTAGAAGTTGAAACAATATTTTTGGATTTAAATGAAACTCTTGTTTGTTTACCTAGTTGGCATGCATCACAAATTCTATCTTTTTCAAAATTCAGTTTAGGCAAGCCAAGAACTAATTCTTTCTTAATTAATTTTGAAAGAGAATACATGCTAATGTGTGCAAGTCTACGATGCCAAAGCCAACTAGTCTCATTAACTTTAGCATTCAAGGATACTAGGCATTGCATGTTTATTTTGGCTAAATCATTTAAATCTACCATATAAATATTGCCACGTCTATGTCCAATAAATTTAATGCCATCGTTAATAGGACTAGTTACAATGCAAATTGATGATTCAAAAACAACTTTATATCCTTTATCACAAAATTGACTAATGCTTAGTAAATTATGCTTCAAACCATTAACTAACAAAATATTTTCAATGTATTTGGAGGGAGTGATACCAATGTTACCTATACCGATGATCTTTCCTTTGCCATTATCTCCAAAGGTGACCATCCCTCCATCCTTAGCATCAAGCGTGATAAATTATGATTCATCACCAGTCATGTGTCTCGAGCATCCACTGTCAAGATACCATTTCCTGTTTCCTCCTTGGGATGCTAGACACACCTGCAAGCAAAAGTCAAGTTTTTGTTTTAGGTACCCAAGCTTTCTTGGGTCCTTTTTGGTTAGTCATAATGGTTCCTTTTGAAACCCATATTTTCTTTATAGTTGAGTTTGCAGATTTGTTAGAGAAGCAAGTGTATGATTTATGTCCTACTATACCACATTTAAAACAAGTAATATTGGTAGACTTGTTACTTAAAGAGTTTATATAAATATTTTTCAGATATTTTTGTTTCTTCAAGGGGTTATAGCCAAGTCCAGCCTTATCATACACGGCTTTTTGATTATCAAGAATCATATTGAGTTTATTTGAACTCAAGGTGAACTTTTCTACTATTAGTTTCAGCTTGACGATTTCATTCTTTAAGCTTTGATTTTCTTGAAGCAGGATGGATTTTTCAATTGAAATATTTTCAGTTTGTTTCAATAAAGATTGATTTTTCAATTTTAGCTCTTTGTTCTTCATCCATAGTTTCTTTAATTCATCAGCTAAATCATAGAATGCTTCATGTAATTCTTCAAATGTAAAATCACTAGGGGTTTCGGAAAGTACCTCATTTTCGTGTGCCATAAGGCACAGGTTGGCTTGTTCGGTTGAGGTTTCCTCATCGGAGCTTGAGTCATCACTCGCACTCCATGTGGCCATCATGGCCTTCTTCTTGAACTTCTTGGGACCTTTCTTCAGTTGTGGGCATTCGGATTTGAAGTGTCCCGGCTTCTTGCATTCGTAGCAGATAAGGGGTTGGTCTTTCTCTTTTTCTTTGCTTTGTTCCCCTTTTGTGAAAGGCCTCTTCCTCATCCCCTGTTTCCTTTTTCTTAAAAATTTCTTAAATCTTCGGGTGATGAGTGCCATCTCTTCATCTTGTTCTTCATCTTCAGTGTCATCAGATTCTTCATCTGGTGGAGCCGTGGATTTGAGGGCAATGATTCTTTTCTTTTTGACTTCTTCCTCTTGATGTTGCTTCATGCTTAGCTCATGAGTCATCAAAAATCCAAGAAGCTCTTCCAGAGGTAGAATGTTCAAGTCCTTGGCTTCTTGGATGGCAGTCACTTTGGCTTCCCAAGTTCTTGGTAAGGACCTGAGAATCTTTCTTACAAGCTCACTGTTAGTATAGGACTTACCAAGACTCTTTAAACCATTAATAATATCAGTAAAGCGAGTAAACATTCCAGTAATGGACTCATCATGCTCCATTTTAAATAATTCATATTTATGCACAAGCATGTTTATT
This sequence comes from Elaeis guineensis, assembly GCF_000442705.2. Classification (NCBI taxonomy): domain Eukaryota; kingdom Viridiplantae; phylum Streptophyta; class Magnoliopsida; order Arecales; family Arecaceae; genus Elaeis; species Elaeis guineensis. The sequence continues at coordinate 87,535,613 of NC_025993.2, forward strand.
TTAGACTCTTTTACTTGATTGGTTCCCTCATGGGTTACTTCTAACCTATCCCATATTTCTTTAGCAGATGAGCAAGTAGAAATACGATTAAATTCATTTGCATCAAGAGCACAATAAAGAATATTCATTGCTTTAGCATTTAATTGGGCCATCTTCTTATCAACCTCATCCCATTCTTTCTCGGGTTTGGTTGATTCCTCACCATCTATAATTTTAGTGGGTGTGTGAGGACCGTTCACTATGATACTCCACATATCATAGTCGAGTGCTTGTATGAATATTTTCATCCGAGCTTTCTAATAGGTGTAATTAGATCCATTGAAAAGTGGAGGTCGGTTGGTGGATTGCCCCTCGGCTAGAGAAATACCGACGTGGGTTGCCATAGATCTTTGGCTCTTTGATTGTTTAGATCAAAGAAGGGCTAGAGCACCGGGCTCTGATACCACTTGTTGCCCAGCTATGCAACCCAAGAGGGGGGGTGAATTGGGTTTCTAAAAATTTTGAACTTAACTAATGACTTATGAAAAATGTTTGTCAATAGCTAAATGAATGTGGAGAGTAAACTTAATTCAAGACTAATTGCCAAAAGCAAGAATGCAAAGAAATAATGAAGAGTTAAAGAGAAGCAATTATGCACACCACAAACAAAAGGATTTATAGTAGTTCGGTGCCAACCTTGCACCTACATCCACTCCCCAAGCTCCTACTTGAGAATTTCAATCCACTAATCTTGTATTCAACCCGAATACAAACGTCGGAAACTCTGACTCTAGCTATCCCAAGCTAGACCACTTATTTCTCGGGTACAAGCCAACCCAATACACTCCGATTCTAGGTTCGGATCAACCTTTTCTTATTTTGGAAACCCTCCAAAATAAAAACAATCACTCAAACTGAGTAAAATAATTTATAGCATAAATAAGTACAGAGAAAGCTCCTTTAATGAGCGAATATAACTTTAAATATACTTTACTCAAGAGAAGAAGACCCTCTTTAGATTTCCTCAAGGTAGTTGGAGACTTGAAAGTGCACTTGAGGAGTTGGTGAGCTTGGATTAAAGACCTCTTGAAAGCTTTGAATGAACTCTTGATTAGGGCTGAAAAGTTGGCTTGAAAAACCCTTTTTCAAATTCTCTCTTTTGAATGCTCTTGAATGCTCTTCAAAAATCTTTCAATCTCTTGCTTGTTTCCCACCTTTTGGATCCTTTTATAGCTTTAAGAAATAGAGAAAAATATTCTAGACTGAAAAAGAGCCGTTAGATCACATTAAATGAGCATTAAAAGCACTTAAAACAGGTTAAAAACTAGCCGTTGCGGAGAAATCCCGTCACAAGGGTCGACTCATGGGTCGACTCATGCCTGGGGTCGACTCATGGGTCGACCTCTGTGGAAGAATTCAGAGAATTACCAGAAAATAAGGTTCTGTGATTTTTGGCCTAAAAACTGCAGGGGTCGACTCATGGGTTGACTCATGCCTTGGGGGTCGACTCATGGGTCGACTCACAGGTTATGCCAAGCCAAAAATTCTGCGTGCCAAACAGCTCATGTGCCATGAGTTGACTCATGGGTCGACTCATGATTTTTAAACATGCATATCTTTCAAAATACAAGTCCAAAAATAATAAAATTTTTGCCAATGGATCACAAATCTTTTGTTCTATCATTTGATACTTTCAAATCAGGATTTTGGTAAAATTATGATTTTGCCCCTGAAGAGAAATAGATCTTTTTCCAATGAAAATTATTAGTACCCCTTCAACTGTTTTATAATCATCAAAATCAATCTAAGGAGCAATACGGTCCAAGTCCAGGAGGGACTTGAGAAAAATCAGGTGTTACTGGTGTGAGGAGCTGGGGCATCTAGTCAGAGATTGCCCTCAACTGAAAAATCAGACGGTGGCTGCTGTAGTGACGACCGGAAGCAATTTAGATGGAGATGTCCTGGAGATATCTGATGAGGTATCTACTTCTTTCTAGCAGTGGATATTAGATTCTGCATGCCCCTATCATGTATGTTGCAGAGAGGAGCAGTTTGACTCCCTGGAGAACAGTGAGGGCACTGTATATCTGCCGGATGGATCGAGCTGTACGATTAGAGGTATTGGGATGGTCAGCTGGAGGACACATGATGGTACAGTGAGGAGATTGGGGGAGGTTTGATACATACCCGATTTCAGGAAGAATCTTATCTCACTTAGCAAACTGGATTCAAGAGGCTACAGGATGGTAGCTGGTGGAGGAATCCTGAGGGTGTTACACGATGATAGGATTGTGCTGGAGGGGAAGAAGGGGAGCAGAGGACATTATTACCTGGCGGAGAGCCCAGTGCGAGGTGGAGCTTCGGGAGCCAGGTGGAGTCCAGAGCGAGGTGGAGCTCCAGGAGGTGGATCGGGCACGAGACAGGAGACTCGAGAGGACGAGAGGCGACGTCGCAAGGTGAGATTCCTATTGCCGCAGGACGATGCCCCGAGCAAGTCTCAGGTCAGGAGGAGCACAGCATACGATGGAGATGGGATCGAGCAGCCTGGCTCGACTCCTATGTTTGCCCATCCATGATCAGTAGGTGATTGCCCCAGGGCATGGGGACGAGGAGATCCAGAAGCTCTCGGAGTTTGGAGAAGGCCGAATATCGAGTCGAGATAGAGATTGTTAAGATTTGATGCCTCGAGATTTAGCCCACAGCGAGATTCATGGTGAAAAATAGAGTCCAACGAGATCAAGATCACCTGAAACGGAGCTCGGATGGAGGAGATACGAGCTTTTAAAATTGGCACGAGATTCGAGGTGGCGGTGGAGTGCGGGACGCACGACCCAGGCCCGCGCGGGATGCGCGACCCAGGCCTGCAGCTCAGGCGGGCGTGCGGCCCAGCCTAGCGCACGACTCAGGCAGGCGTGCGCAGGCCCTCGCGTGGGAGCGGGCCGGCCCAGGCGGCCTGCTGGTTCTGTTCTCCGATCCATCGTGGGCCGGGCGGTCCACGGCTGGGCCTGTGGACCGCGTGGGCATTTTCCATGCGTTTCTCACGGTCCACGGTACTATTTTATGGATCAGAGCACGATCTGAGGGCGTGGGTGGCTCCCGGTCTTGATCCGACGGTTCAGAGGTTATCTGACTTTGTTTAGGACTCATAATCCTTCTCTAATCAGGTTTTAAACCCTGCTTAAGCCTTTAAAATGGGCCTGTGACAACAGAGAGAGGTGTGGTTTGGATTTTTGCACCGTACGAAGCCCGTACGGAACCCAAGAGAAGGGAGAGGCGGAAGCGCTGAGAGAGAAGGAGCAGGAGGCTCCTGGACAGCGGTCGCCAGGCACTTCAGGGGTTCAGGGGGGTCTTCAAGAGAGAGAGAGCTTTTATGAGGAAAACTTCTAGTGAGAGAGAATTGGGTGTACAAGGGTTGAGGGTGAGGTCTCCTCTTGTAAAATTTTTTTTTCATAGTAAAGTTTGCATGCCCCGTGGAGGTGAGCCCTTTTGTGGCTGATCCACGTATTTTGATTGTTTTTCTTTTGTTTTGTTTCTTCTTTCTCTCTGCTGCATCGCGTGGTACTGAAAAGATCTTGGGAGGTGGTGTCCTGGCCAGACATCCACCCAACACGTTCTTTCTCTTGTCATTTAGGTGTTCCTTCTTCTTCATTTTTCTTCTGCCGCATTCCACCTGTTTGGTTCCCCACGAACCTTTCATCTCTTATTTCTCTCGATTTTTTTGGGATTTTTAGGGTTTTTGCTTGAAATATCTTCTAGCACCTCCGCCTCTAGCGGTTTCAGGAGTTCGTCTGCCTCAGTCCCTCAAAACCCTCGTACCGTAGATGAACCAATAACTAGGGCAAGACCTCGTCCGATTTTTACGCCGGACGCCATTCCCTGTTCTCTGACTCCAGACGAACTCCTACTGATAAGGGTTCAGTATGGAGTTCTTTCGGAGTACGATCTGGAGCTTCCTGACCCAGCCGATCGGGCTAGGACCCCCCCACCTGGCCGTTTCTGTCTGTACCAGGAGGCCTTCCGTGCTGGACTCCGGCTCCCGCTTCCGTCCTTCGTCGTCGCTCTTTTCTGTTTTCTAGACATTTCTTTAGCTTCAGTCGTGCCGAACTCCTTTAGATTTTTGATAGGGTTCCTCTCCCTTTGCCACATAGTCGAAGTTCAGCCATCCTTTCTTTTGTTTAGGTATTTTTACACCTTCAAGCGCCACCCCTCGACAAAGAACTGATGGTACTTCTCCCCCCAGTTCGGTAAGAAGGGGTTGCTGAAAGGTGCTCCCTCTTCTATCCATAACTAGAAGGGGAAGTACCTCTATGTCCAATGTCCGATCTTGAGGCTGGGATTGCCCCCTTGGGGCTCCTTGAGGGACTCCGTCCGTCGGGCTCCCAGCCTGGGGGAGGATGACCTTTAAGCCGCCCAGAAACTTCTTAGTTATCCAACTCCTTCCCTTCCCCACCTTCTGAAGGAGCAATTCCTGTTCAGCATCGGCCTGAGTCCCCTGGATCCTGCGAGTATTCCATCTTTCCTTTTCTTCTTCTTTTCTTCTTCTCTTCTTCTTCTCCCTTTTTTTTTTTAACCATGCATCACTTCTTCCTTTTTTCACTCCGTTACTGATCTCTTTTTTTTCTCTCTCTTTTTTTTTTTTTTAAGAATGGACGCTGAAGTAGTACGGATGCTTGCCAGAGGCCTCAAGGTTCACAAAAGAAAAGGCGCTGCGGCCTCCGGGTCGGCAAAGAAGGCCAGAACGGAGGAGACGAGCTCGGCCACTCCTGCCCAGGCGGCCCTCACTGTCGATGTTCCTTCAGACGCCGAGCCCCCAGTTCTTCGAGCCTCTTCGAGGAGTTCCCCCATCGAGGCTCCCACTCTGGGGGCCTGCTCCAAGGAGGCGCCAGGGGTTGAGAGGGAGAGGAGAAAGAAGACGGTGGCCCGCAGGGTCAGCGGTCGTTGAGCTGCCATCGAAGAATCCTATGGCTCTGAGGAAAAGCCGGTGGAGAATCCCTTTAATGACAGAGACCTGATAAAGTGACTGATCGACGGGTGCGTCTTGCCTGAAGTCGTCCAGAGGATCATCTGTGCCGATCCCGAACAGCGGGTTTGGGACTCTCTGGGGTCCTTTCTCGAGGTAAGCAGATTTACTTTCCTCCTTCCCCTCGCTCCTTCATTCAATTAACTTCTCGACTTTCATTTTGGCTTTCTGGCTGCCCTTACAGATCGGGCACCAGCTTCTCACCAACATCGAGGTGATGAACAAGGCAAGGAAGGATGCTATCCAGGCAGAGAAAGGTCGCCGGGCCGAGGCCGCCCGCCTCAAGGAAAAGGCTGCCGAGGTAGCCAGCCTCCAAAAGGCACTTGAGGAAGAAAAGTAGACCTCGGAGGAGATGGTGAGGAAGGCGGAGACCGAGGTCGCAAATTTGATGGAGCAGATTTTGGCCCTTATCTCGGAGGCCAGGGGCCAAGCGGTGGAGGAGTTCAAGGCCTCCGCCGAAATAAGGGACCTAAACGTCAAGTTCGGCCAAGATGCATTCATCAAAGGATTCGAGCTCTGCCAAGAGAAGATGGTCAAAAAAATTTTCGAGCTCGACTTCAGCTTCTTGGATGAGGCGTCTGAAGATGAGGCCGGGCCCTCTCCAACTGCCACTGCCACCGCAGCCCCCCTTCCAAGAACACCGAGCTTCCCAACCCCTGCTTCGGAGGTCTGAGACCTCTGACTTTGTATTTCTCTTTCACTGCGATTTTTTCTTTTCCTTTTGTCTTTAAGAAACATTCAATCAATAAAATTGGGCTCCTCTTTATGGGGGACTTCTCTTCTCTTTTCTTTTTTCTTTCTGCAATGAGCCGCGCCTTGACGCTTTTGTCTCTCGATGGTAGTATCCTGCCGAAGTGCTTCTCTTGCCACAGGGAGTTTCGCTGAAGTCCATGATCCGACATCTGAGGAAGAAAGTTCATCATTTAACAAAAAAATCGAAGGAGATGGAGGACGAACTTTGCAGGCTGAGGGAGAGCCACTCAGAGGCCACTGCGGAGGCCACCCACTTTCGAAACCTCCACGTGAAAGGGATCATGGATTACAGCCAGAGGAAGGCGAACTTCGAGAAGGAGCTCGAGGAACATAAGAAGCGCACCAGCGACCGATCCTGGGCTCAGGCTTCCAAGATCAGCTCTCTTGAAGTGGAGCTGTCGGCTGCATGGGAGAAGATCAGCCAGCTGGAAGGAAGCTCGTCCTGGCTTTCGACTCGGGCTGACTACGACCGAGAATGGTCGAAGAAGTTCTCCGACCTTCAGCAACAGCTCCAGGACGCCGAGTCGAACTACAATGCATACCGGGCCGGCTGGTGCAAGCAGGTGGATGACTACAGGAGGAAGCTCAGGATGGCGACCGATGAGGTTGCCCACCTTCAAAGGCAGTTATCTGAAGGAGTCCAGTTCGTCTCTATTCGGGACCCCAACGAACTCCGATCCCTGAGAGGAACCATAGGAGAGCTATCCGTCGCCCTTGATGAGGGAAAGATCGAGCTGCAGCAGTTGAAGATCCAGCTGGCATACAAGCAGCAGGCGGTCAAGGATGTGGAGGCGGAGTCCGAGGTCCTGAGAAAAAAGCTCTGAGAGTCAGAGAATGAAAGCCAACGATTTCATCGGATGTATTTAGAGATGCTGATAAGGAAGAAAGAATTGAAAGAAGAAGTCGAAAGCTTAAGGCACTCCCTGATGAGGGTTGAAATCGAAAGTTCGAAGTCGGAAGAGGCCGAGCTCCCTTAGGGCTCTTTTTGCTTTCCGTCCTTCTATATGTCCCCTTTTTCTGTTCTTGTCATTTTTCTTTTTTTGACCTTCTGGGCTCTGTAAAGTATATTTTGCTAATGACATGAAAAGGAAATCTTTCATTACCTTATTCATTCTTGTATTAGGTCATCGTTACCGAATTTATTTTGTCTTTTGACTTGTTCGACGTCGACATCGTTTGAAGGTTCCTAGCCATTGTCGTGTTGATTTGCCTTTTCGTTCATGACCATAGGTCTCTCTTTCTCTTTCTTCTTCTTTTTTCTTTTTCAGCCGTTTGAGTTGCCTTGAGGAAGTCGATCTGTCCTTGGCCTGTGTTGAGTTCCCTCTTAGAGACTGAGGGTTTTTTAATGGGGGGTCTCCTTCTTCATTGAGGCGAGGTGCTTTGTGTCTTTGGTATAATTTGGCTTCCATTTTTCACTGGTGTAGCCCGTCGCTTTTCCTTCGCATCTCCCTCTTTTTAAGTAATAGTTCTCCCCAACTCTTTACGGGGTCGCGGGAGCGTAGAGGGGCCGTCGAAAAGGTTCTCTTTTTTTCTTATCAGGTCTTGAACGATCGGATCTTAGTTGGCGTCAGGACGAGGTTCTCCTCCTATTCCTGATGCAGTCGATTTCAGCTCAAGTTAGGATGAGGTTCTCCTCCTATTCCTAACAGGACTGTGGGGGCACATATGGGCGTTGTAGGGCCTCTCCCCCCATCCGGTCTAAAAGTAACCGGGCCTTCGACTTTGCTCATGTTAGGGCGAGGTTCTCCTCCTGTCCCTAGCATGGCTGTGGGGGCATATAAGGGCGTTGTAGGGCCTCTCCCCCATCCGGTCTAGAAGTAATCGGGCCTTCGACTTTGCTCATGTTAGGGTGAGATTCTCCTCCTGTCCCTAACATGACTGTGGGGGCACATAAGGGCGTTATAGGGCCTCTCCCCCCATCCAATCTATGGAGAATCGGACCTTCGACTTTGCTCATGTTAGGGCGAGATTCTCCTCCTGTCCCTAACATGGCTGTGGGGGCACATAAGGGTGTTGTAGGACCTCTCCCCCCATCCGGTCTAAGGAGAACCGGGCCTTCGACTTTGCTCATGTTAGGACGAGGTTCTCCTCCTGTCCCTAACATGGCTGTAGGGGCACATAAGGGCCGTTATATGGGCCTCTCCCCCCATCCGATCTAAGGAGAACCGGACCTTCGACTTTGCTCATGTTAGGGTGAGGTTCCCCTCCTGTCCCTAACATGGCTGTGGGGGCACATAAGGGCCGTTATATGGGCCTCTCCCCCCATCCGATCTAAGGAGAACCGGACCTTTGACTTGGCTCATGTTAGGACGAGGTTCCCCTCCTATTCCTAACATGGCTATGGGGGCACATAAGGGCCGTTATATGGGCCTCTCCCCCTGTCCGGTCTAAAAATAACCGGACTTTCAACTTTGCTCATGTTAGGACGAGGTTCTCCTCCTGTTCCTAACATGGCTTTGTTTTTGTTGTCTGAAGGGGTTATCCCCTGTCGTTACGAGTCCATGCCGAAAGGGAAAGATATGCGAATCTGAAAGGAATCTTGATTTAAAGCAAAGTCATTAGTAATACATTTATAGGTTTTTCAAATCTTATGGTCGTAGAAGGTCTGCACCCCGTCAAGGTCCTCCAGAGATGGAGTTGATGATCTCGATTGGAGGCCGATCTCCGGATTGCTCTTCCCTCCTCGGCGGCTCAGGTTGCGGTAGGGCCCTTGGCCGATCCTCTCTACCCTCAGGCCGACGTCGAATGAACATGTCGAGCCGACCTCGTCTGATGAGCTCCTCGATCTCATCTCGGAGTTGAATGCATTCCTCTGTGTCGTGGCCGTGGTCGCAATGGTAGAGGCAGAATTTGTTAGGATTGCACTTTCTGGGGTGTATGCGCATCCTTTCCGGCCTTGGGAGCTGCTCCCTGACCTCCATCAGGACCTGGGTTTTCGATGCATTGAGGGGGGCATAGCTGCGGAATCTTCCTGGGGGAGAGCCCCGCAGAACTCTACGATCCGGGCTTCTCTGCCTGCGAGCTCGGGGAGGAGTCCGGGCACGCTTGTGCCCGGGGGGAGTCCGAGAATGTGGCCGAGCTTCACTCGGCCCTCTTTCAACTGCGGGCCTGTTGGAGTCGCCCGCCTGCCACTCCTTCGCGGCCTCCTCATCCTTCAGCTTGAAGGCTTCCTCCACTCGGGCATATCCTTCGGCCCGAGCCAGCAGATCGGCAAAGTCTCTGGGATACTTCTTTTCCTGGGAGAAGAGGAGGTCATTCTTTTGGAGGCCGCTCTTTAAGGCGGCCATTGCAACCGATTGGTCTAGGTTTCGGACCTCCAGGGCAGCGGCATTGAAGCGGTTGATGTAAGCTCGGATGGATTCTCCTTCCTTTTGCTTGATGTTAATGAGAAACTCCAAACCTCGCCAGGGACGCCGGCTGCTGACGAAATGAGCCACGAACTGGTGACTCATCTGGTCAAAGAAGAAGATTGTACCTGGCTTCAGCATCGAGTACCAGTTCCTTGCTGCTCCCTTCAAGGTAGATGGAAAAGCTCGACACAAGATGGCGTCTGGCGCGCCATGGAGCAGCATCATGGTTCGGAAGGCCTCCAGATGGTCGACCGGATCCGAGGTCCCGTCGTAGCTCTCGAATTGGGAGAGCTTGAAGTTTGGCGGGATTGGTTCCTGCATGATCATTTGAGAGAAAGGAGGGTCAGTATAGATGTCCTCACCGTAAGCAGTGGGAGCATGACGGAGCTCTTCGATCCGTCGGTTCATCTCCTGGAATCTCTGATCCAGGAGGTCCTCTCGATTGCGGGCCTCGAGGGTCTTCTAGTAGAGCGGAGGCAGGGACTCTCCGGGGGTTGAATCATGATCAGATGGAGGACTCTCTGCCTTCTGTTTTTCTTTTCTGGGAAAGACAGGGCGGCTGGCCCATGTGGCCCACCCGATCGTTGGATTCTGGAACTCCGACGATGCTCTTTCCAGCCGCACCGATGCCTGTGGCTGCTGCGGCTGCATGGCCTGCACTGCTTCGGTGAGGCCTCTGACCTGTTGAACCAGCAGGTCAAACTGCTTCATGCCGACTACCGCCGTCGGAGGAAGAGGAGTCTGGGAAACCGGAGATGAGGTCGGGGCTTGCGGAGGCCGTAGACCGCCTGATGGATGCCCTTCGGGGAGGCATCAGGCGGAGATCGGGCAGGCAACTGGAGAAGGAGATGTCGGAGAAGATGATCGGAGGTGGTCCCATTGAGCGCTCCTTTAAGAACAAGGGTACTGCGAAGACACAGTGCCCTTCTTCTAGCGCCAATCCTGTTGGTGCAAAAATCTACCAGCATCGGAGAAGCTGGAGTCGAGGGAGTCACGGTCGCCGTCGGGACCTGCAAAGAAAGTCTAAACCGGAGTTGAGGGTGCTCCGGCAAGGCCCTCCGACGCTCAAGTCAATTCTCTGCCTCAACAAGAATGGAGTGCTCGAACGAAAATTTTAGCAGAGTTTTGAGATAGAGATTAGAGCTTAGAGAATAACGTATCTGGGGGTCCCCCTTTTATAGGCGGAGGGCGTAACAGATTGATAGCGACGTCTGTAACCGCCTAGTAGTGGGCCGTTCGGGGCCATGAGGAGTTTGTTATGGAGAGTAGTGGAGTGGAGTCGTGGCCATCACCGTGGCCTGCCACATGGAGCCTGTTGTGTAGAGTGGAGTGATGTCCGTTGTCGTGACTTGCCAGAGCATGATAGAGCCGCGTGGGATCTGTTATCGAAAGTGGAGCAGAGTCGTGGCCATTACTGTGGCCTGCCAGGGAGTCCAGGCCCGTCGGTCGAAGCTCGGTTGGGGTGTCTGGTGGAGAGGGGTAGCTCTCCGTCTAAGAGGAGCTCGGATGTTGCTGGCGAGCCTTCTACCATTGGGCGCCTTGGGCACTAGTACTGCAGGCGAAGGTCATCTGCTGTAGAAGCTCAGTCAGGGGCTTTTCGTGGATGAGGTTCGGTTTCATGCAGAATCTGGCAGAAGATCGACTGGCAGTGGATGTCGGATGGCGCTGGAGAGATTCACCTGCTGGAGGGGTCCGGCTGCTGGAGCCTGTGTATCGTAGGAGTTCGTCCGAAATCTGTCCGCTACAGAAGTTCGATCGGAGTCTGATTTCCGTAGAAGTCCGGATGGGGATTGTTTGCTGAGGAAGCTCGGCCAAAGCCTGCCTGCAATAGAAGTTCGGAAGGAATTCGTTCACAATAGAAGCTCAGGTGGAGGCTTACAGTAGAAATCCGACGTGGACCGCTCGTAGTAGAAATTTAAAGTAGACCGCTTGTAGTGGTAGCTCGGAGTAGATCGCTTGTAGTAGAAGCTTGGAGTAGATCGCTTGTGGTAGGGGCTCGGAGCCCGGCCCTTGTTAGAATTCGGATGAGGTCTACCTGCAATAGGAGCTCAGGACTGAAGTCTGGCTCCCGTAGGAGCTCGGACGAAGTCTACCTGCAAAAAGAGTTCGGGGGGGAAGTCCGGCTCCCATAGGAGCTCGGACGAAGTCTACCTGCAGTAGGAGTTCGGGGAAGAAGTCCGGCTCCCGTAGGAGCTCGGACGAAGTCTACCTGCAGTAGGAGTTCGGGGAAGAAGTCCGGCTCCCGTAGGAGCTCGGATGAAGTCTACCCGCAGTAGGAGTTCGGAGAAGAAGTCCGGCTCCCGTAGGAGCTCAGATGAAATCCAGAAGGCGGTCGACCGCCATAGAAACTTGGATGGAGTCCGTCCGTCATGGAGATCTGCTGTTGGGAAAGTTCGGCCACTGACGAACAGATGAAGTTCTGGAAGAAATTCAGATTGGAGTCGATCGAATCCTGTTGGAAAAGATCTGGAAGAGGTCTGGAGAACAGTTGACCCTTGTAGGAGGTCGGCCGATGGTAGAATCCAGAGAGCACTTGGGGCAGCCCGATAGACGACCGAAGAAGCTTATCGCTGGAGAAGCCCGGGAGATGCGGCAGGAGTTCGTCCGTCGGGGGAATCCGGTCGACACTGGTGGAAGAAGCTGTAGGAGTTTATCCGTAGGTAGTACTTGGGAACATTATGGAAGCTCGGCCACCGGAGAGGTTCGGAAAGATGTCGCCCAAGGTCGGATGCCGGCAGAGTCCCGGGAGGGTCACTCCTGATACGAACTTTGGCTGGGGGGTATTTTATACCCAACAACTCCCATTCCAACCGTTTGGTTGGGAGGAGTCTCATTCCGATTTTGATTCTGGTGTGGAATGGGAATGGCTCAATCTATATAGAACTCAATCCTTATTCTCCTCCATGGATTCAAATTTTCATTCTAATTCTGATTTCGATTCCGATTCCGGTCATGAACCAAACATTTTGGGGGATTTGGCCATTCTGATTCCAAGCCATTCCGATTCCTATTTTCATTTTAATTTTGGTTGCAAACCAAACACCCCCTTACTGAAGTCTATTCTTCTTTAGCTTATGCAATGGAACCTGATACCATCGCTCAACCTATCGCCCAAATTGGTCCCAATTGCACCGTTGGCTTAAGATTTTCTTGAACTATCGATCCAATCCAGGATTGGAATAGGAACTCTACTATAATTCGAATCAGCACCCGCCCTCAAAATTCTACTGTTGGTTTAATTAAGCCCACTAAATTCTGGTAGATCTGTCAAAATGGGTCAGGGCCCATGAGCCAGCTCATTTGGCCCTAAAAATGGATCGGATCGGATTGAGAAATTCTGATCCATTTATGAAAGTGAGCTTTTTGGCCGGGCCTCTGTAGCCCATGAGCTGAATTGGGTTAGGACTAGATCAGCCCGTGGGCTAGCCCATATCCGATTAGGGGAATAGGTGATCACTTGGTTATAAATTTAGTTTTTATTTGGTCTTGAAAACTCTATTGCTACTTGATTTCTTATTACTCGTTGAATGTTGAGTTTTAATTTTCTCCATGGTGACTCCAGGATAAGGGGAGAAAGCTATGAAAGTGACTACAGAATAGACTGGCTCGGTTGTAAAAAAAAAAAAAGAAGTGGGCTAGCCTGGTCCTAACCAACAGCCCACGTGGGTGAGGGCTGGACTGAGATTTTATGGTCTATTTTAACAATTAGGCTGAGCCTGGCCCGGCCCATGTAATCACAGCCCATGTGGGCAGTTCGGAAGCCTTTGCTTGTTGACGGAGAACAGCAAGTCAAGAAACAGACAGAGAACGGAGACTCAGAAGAGTTTGGTCGAGAAGGGAGAGAGTGATAGCCATGGCGATGTCTGAGAGCCACATTCTGGGGGATACCGTGGTCCACTGGGATGTTCGTAGAGTGCTCGATCCACAAGTCCAACCCCAAGTTGTCGTCCGGATTCGCTTCACCGGCTTTGACAGTTCGGCCAACAGGATCTCCATCCTCTCGGCGATGACCCATTGCTTCCGTCTGGGCCAGACCCCGTTATCCAGGGCTCTCCCAATGATCGTCCACTTCGTAGTAGCCCAAATCCATGGCGTCCATGCGCCAAGCTGCCGGTTCTGCAGTGACCTGCGACGCAGCTTCTCCTCCCTATTTTCAGCGCAGTTGATGGCTGGATCGGTGCTTGAGCTGCTCGTCCACATAGGCCACCTCCTCAGACCCGGTGAGTCAAATGAAGATGTCGAAATCTTGCTTGACTGGATGCTGGAGAATCCTCCGGAGCAAGAGGAAGAGATGGCTGGGGCAGCGTATGATTTTGACCATGCTGAGGGTGTTGATCTCAGCCATGGTGAATATGGCGGTATGCCGGCCAGCAGGTCTGTTATTGAGGGGCTGCAGCGTTCACCATATGGTCGAGGAGACGGGGTTCGGGAGGAGGAGTGCGTGATATGTTTGGAGAAATTTGATGCCAGGGCGGAGGTGAGCAAGATACCCTGCTCGCACGCCTTTCACAGTCGGTGCATCATCCAGTGGCTAGAGGTGAGCAACCTCTGTCCTATTTGCAGATCCCAGATGCCCACAGCCAGCTCCAACTGATAGGACCAGCATAGTTGATGTGTTTGTTCTGTATTTGCTTTCTTGTTTTGTTTGATATCTTATCTTCGTAATTGCACGCATTGATCACTGTGTAAATACATGCTCCAGTGATTTATCCTTTAATTGATTAGGGAAGAGTTCTGTTGCTTTCTTTCAGTTTGCTGAGTAATCCTCTGCTGTCTTAGGTTCAATTGAGCTCCATGTAATGGATATGGTAGTTGTCCTGCTGAAAATAAGATGGGCATACTTTGGGAAACTATGAGGAAAGAAGTCCTAAGATTGATAGTCGATAGGTTCTTGCCAGCAGGAGGATGAACAACAACTCACTTAAACATGACTTTGGCTGAAACCAAAACCGGCTGGGCCAGGGAAAGTATTCTGATTCAGCAGGGCTAGGCAGAGCTCTGGCTCTGGTTCTGACCCTTGTCAAAATTTTCACTGAAAATGCTGATTATGACAGTCATATCTCAGGAAGACGTACCCGATCAAGGCCATATTCCAGGAGGATGCCGTTTCTGCTGTTTCTCTATGTTTCTTTGTCATGCTTTAGGACAAAGCAGACTATGTTCTGCCAGATTTCTTCTCCTCTTCATAAACAACTACTGCATTGCTACATATCCAGCCTCTATAGTTTTCGTTGTTGGTTGTGTGTTATATCCTCCTGGTGTCTCACTACTTTTTGTTCATTGAAATATTACTATGAATCAGTACCAGTTTCCACTGCCATTTGTTTTTCATCAATTGGTGTTCGACATTGATGGCTGTTCATGTTATACTCTTCTCGAATGTTCTCTGGTTGCTTTTGGTCCTGGCCACGCTCACTGGGCCATTGCCACTTTGTGTTGCCTACTTTCCTTCAAGAAATGCAATTGCACTTTTATCACTCTCTATCTTTTATCCTATTTCTCTACAGCTGATGCATGGTTTCATAGTTGTCTTCTTTTATCACTTATTGGTTGTATGTTTCTAAGGATGTCGATTTTTGTGTACTTTTGTATGTTTTTGTTCCACTTACCCTTTGAGTTCCAGCTGACGTATTCACTTTATATGTGCAACTTTACCTTATGCTTAATGGAAGAATCAGTTCCTTGTTTTCCCAGAAAAAGAAAAAAATGCTGGAAAAGAAGTTGAAATGAACCGTCTTGACTAATACCATAGGAGGAAATGTGAATTTAGTGTTCTCTTTCAATGAAAAACTTGTTTCCTGAAATATTTTACCAGGATGTATCATCAAATAAATGTTAGTTCCATTTGATTACAGTATATTCAACTTCTGTAAGAGTCTGAACAAAATACAAAATATTATAAGTTATTTAAGCAAACTAAGAAACTCAACCTGACCCATGCATACACTCGTACACACTGTGGGAACTTAATAGGAATTACTATATTTTGTGGATTCAAGAAACCAACTCACTCTAAATAGTGGGGAAAAATGTTGATGGAAATAGTATAAGCAAGTTTGGTTACTTAATGCACCTCTGCACACACACACACACACACACACACATGCACACACGCTGTCCTCCATCTGCTCCTAGTACTCCTGCATGCGACCCTGATTTTCTTTCAAATCAATCTTACCGTTGATGCCTGAAGTTGTATCTTCTGGTGCCAACTGCTGTATTGTCTGACTTGAATAATTACAATCTCAGTAACAGAGTTATACAACTAGCTTAAAACCTGGTTCGAATTTTTCCTAAAAATTGTTAAAACTTCTTTCAAATTTCAGTAATTTTATGTCTGGCCACCCTATACGCATGAAAAACTGAACTGGTGAATGAGAAAAACTTAAGTTACAGATGGCCTGTTGCCATAAATATAGACTTATCTGCTGAAAGGAAGTAAGACATGAAACATACAGATGGCTGTAGATCTAGATGTTAGCAGTGACATATATAAGGTATGTCAAGTGAACCGTAATCTGCCATTCTGTTTTCAGCTATGAAGTATATATGTAAAATATGCTGACCACTTCTGTCATTGGATACGTAAAGCACCGGCTAGTTTCCGATGTACAATTTTTTCAGAAATGTGGTGCTGACTTACTTGTACCAAACTTTGCGGGATTGTACTTTGTTCAATTTTGTTAATGACATATCAAATTTACTGTATCAAAGTTGGCATCAGATGAGTTTAACTTTAGAAGTCTTTGTATAAAGATTCATGTTATTTTAACAACTATCTATCAAGCTATAATTTCTGCTGAAATTGGTGCCATATTTCTGCCCAAGGCAAATTTAGTCTAAAATGCAAATGGGAGACTTGTTACGACCCATAAGGCCGGTTGCTGGGTAGAGATATAAATTGTACTGGCCACAGTTTACGCTTATCCAACCAGCAAGTAGTCCTTAAAAATTCAAGAGAGTCCAAGACTGAAGAGGAGGGGGTAGGTGAGCACAGAGAAGATGATAACTTTAGATATGTTCATTGCCAATGCACAAACAGACCAAAAAGCCTAATGATAAACAGGAAATTGCATTCTAGAATTTATAAAATAAAAAATAAATATATGTAATTTTGTGTTTCGTGGAAAAAAAAATCAAGAAATTTTTTCTCTGTTTAGTAGACTTGATAAACTTTGAAGAACTATAAATAAAACTCGCAAGTTTTACTTCCAAAATCTAACGGGCTTCACTTTTAGACTGCTGCACTTGTTGCAGAGAGTGGCTGCTGTAAAAACCAAATGCCGTATCATGGTTGCAAACATTTTACAATCCTGATTTTGGGCCAGGTATTGCTAGATGGAATTGAAATACGATGGTTCCAGCTGAGGTGGTTGAGGCAGCATGTGGTTCTGGTGAGTCAAGAACCATCCCTGTTGAATGAGACGATGCAATCTAATATTGCTTATGGAAAGGAAGAAGAGCTACCAAAGGCCCACGAGTTCATCCGTGGTGTGGTTCTACCCTTTAACTACTATTTCGTAAAATAATACCAACTAATTATATTTCTCAATAAATTTCTCTCTTTTTACTCTATTTGAAAATACCTGCCCATCAAACAATGAGGTCTATTAACTCCCGGTTCTCTTAATAGTGAAAAGTAAACTGCAGGTTTATGACATGTTAGTCGAAGAGCAAGCAATGTAGTTATTTGGTGGGAAGAAACAGTACGTTGCGATTGCACGTGCCGTAGTGAGGGATCCCAAAATTTTGCTACTAGATGAGGCAACCAGTGTGTTTGCTGCTGAATCTGAATGAATTGTTTAAGATGCATTGGATCGAGCCATGGTTAATCGAACCACAATTGTTGTAGCCCAATCGGTTGTCTACAATAAAAGGTGCTGATATGTTTGCCGTCGCTAAAATTGGAGCGATCATAGAGGAAGGAAAGCATGAAACGCTGATTAATATCGAGGATGGGGTTTACAGCTCCTTGGTAGCAGTTCACTCAAAAGTCTCTCATAGCGTATGGTTTACCCTCGATCTTGAAGATATCCTGCTTAGACGGTAGAGAGCTCTTCGTATCTACAGTGCAAGGATTGTAATGCCACGATTTACAGAGGATTCTTCCTCTCTAGAAAGAAAGATGTACCGTGGAACCTTCTACATCTTTGTAAACGCGCTTGTACAGTTTATACCCGAACCCCTTATTAGTGATTACTATAGGTGTGTTCTTGTAAGTTGTACTCGTTACACTGGAGCAGATCTAGAATAAGAAGCTCCAGGTGTTTTAGAGAGAAACCCCTTTCTTTCTCCTAGTCTTGCCTCTTTGAGAAGATCATCCTCTTGTTCTTTCTTTTTTGATCGTCACCTGTAGCTATCCTTCCCCTCCTCTTCTTCTCCCATCGTGGCCGTGGCAGCCGCTATAACTTGTCCTTATTCCATTCAACGCCAGTGCCTTCTCCATCCCTAACTTCAAAATATCCGTCGTTGCTATTAACTGGAGCACGGCCATGATAGCTCGCTGTCTGTAGCCTCAATGATGGTTTATAGATGGGTCCACATTTTCGGCCACCACATCGCCGAGGGCCTCTAATGGGCGTCGCTGATCTAGGCTCTTGTCTTCGACAAGGATGGTCCCCCGATGCTGCACCATCATCACCGCAAGGTGGAGGGGGGTGGGTAGTGCTGGAGATGCGGCGGCGGTTATGGTGTTCGGGGCATCTCTCAATCAGAAATTGGAAATTAGGGCTCCAATCAGATCCTTCTCCTCTCCTTCCTCTTCGTTCCTTGCCATCAATTTTATAAGTTCGGGCCGGGCTTGGGTAGGGGTGTGGCCCGGCCTAACCTGGCCCATTCCCAGCCCTATTCATTGTATCCTTTGGTCTTCCTTTCAAAACAGATGATGTATTGAATGATCTAGTTTGGAAGGCAAAGAAGGTTGGCTCTTGGACCATACGCAGCTAACGAAGACTGAATTCTTTGTTTCATGCCCCGAAAGGCAAACAGTTCAAGGTCTGATGGTAGAAGGGCATGTCCAAGAAGATGGATTGACACTCACTGGGAACCACTAGAACCTTTACAATGGGGGAGTGCAGCACAAGCTCAAACTCAAAGTATATACCACACTACTTTACTTGCCTCTTCTTTGTTGGTCTATAGATGCTGTAGCATTGATTATCATCCGATTTGGTGTCCCACATTGGGCTAGCGAAACAAGTCCTAGGTGGGAAGACCTGCAAGGATTCGACCTAGTCTTTTCCTACGAAAAATTTGAAGACATACCAGAGAAGTTTGAGGTAATTGTCGGGTCCTATACCAACTTAGTTGAAATCAAGATCAACCATGTGGTGGAGCATTCGCCAAGCTTCAACGACGACTCCTCTGCCTCCCATGGAGACCAAGATGATGAAAGATCTGATAACTAGGAGTTCTGGATTTTTTTATCGATTTACTATTAATTTTAAAATAATTTATGAAAATAATATTATTCAAAAAATATTTATGAGAGTATTGTCCGAAAAAAATGTCGCTCTATGATAGGGTGAATTTAGGTGCCACCTAGCCCACCCTCACGTCATGTCGGAGAGGGATGAGTCAGCGAGTCAGCCAAGAGAAAATCGCGGGTTGGAAGGGCGACTTATGAGCCACCCTATTAAAAGACGACTCACAAAGCCGCCCTTCTACAAGGCGATTGACAAAATCGCCCTACTATATGGCGACTTTATGTTTACACAAGTTAAAGTGTTTTAAGATGCCCGTGACCCGTGACCTAATAGGAGTATTTTAGGGTGCCCGTGATCCAACAAGGTAGTTAGATTACAGTGAATCTTGCCTTCCCGGCGTGTGGCATGTGGCACCTCCAATGATCATCTTGGACTCATTATGATCTATAAATCCTTCCACTGACTTCACAAAAATAGTTGAACTAGGGGCACCTAAATCAGTCATACTTTCTAGTTAGTGGGTCAACCCCAATCATTAACTAATCTAACCAAAACATGATTCACCATGTTGGCCAGAGATAGGTGGGAGGAAGTCATAAAAGGCTTTATTTTTCCTTTATAAATCATGAATTTTCATAAACCTCTCATCTCAATTCATCCATTTCACTCAGTTGCAACATTCGATTGGAACCAGCTTGTTTCATTGATTGTCTAATATACTTTGCTTTGTCTTCAAGTTTTATCAGAACATGTTTTTTTATAGGGTTCTTATAATGCATCATCTAATCAACTGCCTAATAGTCTTTTACAATTTTTCATCTGCAAAATTGAGTCGACTCGTCATGATACTCGAGTCGACTCATCATGGTGAGTCGGCACAACACAAACCTATAGACCTATAGACCTATGAGTCATCAGCAAACGAGCCGATCTAGTCTAGACTTCAACAACGACTCACCTTCAACAACGACTCGCCAAGTACTCAAGTCGACCTAAAGAAGAATCAAATCGACTCCACAGCCATACCAGTCACACTATTTCATGCAAATAGTACTTAGGGTTTTGGATCTTCTTGTCCGTATGCCTGAGCAGATGCCCGTGACCCAACAAGCACCCGTGACCCAACAGGACAGATGTTGGTCAAGAATTGAACTTAGATCAAATAGAAGGAGCTAATTTGAAGATCTGAACTAGACGATCAAGATTGATCAAATAGAAGGAGCTGATTTGATCTTGATCCAAAATTTGCCCACGAAAAAGAGAGAAGGCGCATGTAGGCACCTACATTCCTGATGTAGGCACCTACATCCTGATGTAGGCACCTACATCAGGGTGTAGGCCCCTACACTGATGTAGGTGCCTACATCAGGGATGTAGGCATCTACATCCCTTATCTAGGTGCCTACATGAGGGATGTAGGCGCCTACATTCATGGTTTCAATGTAGGCGCCTACATTTATTAGTTCGTTCCATCACTTTTATATTTATTGAACTTAGGGCACCGAGTTCTGAATATCGATTTCATCTTCTTTTCCTTTCCCTTTCATTGCTCTCAAAATCCCTAGCTTCCATTTTCACTCACACTTTAAATCTCAAACTAAAAATCTTCTTTCCATCTTCGGCCAACCTATGGCTCCAAAGATGCGTGTTCCCCAATGCCAAAAAGCAACCAGAAATGAAAGTAGAAATGAAAGCAGAAGGGGAAGAGGAGACCAGCTTCATCTTCGAGATCACCTACCAGAAGTGAAAGCAGAAGGAGAAGAGGAGCAAGCGAAGCACTATCTTCATCACCTCCTTCGAGATCACCTCCTCCAAGAACTCCAGTAAGTGATAAAAATATTCTCTCAGGTCGTATTGTTGATATAATTTTTTTTAGATTCAGATGGATTCAAGATTGAAAACTTGACTAGAGCTATAGGATGAAAATTCATCTGCACAGCTGAAGCACCAATATTTATGAAGTTAGTTAGAGAATTTTGTGAGAATATTTCATTTGAAAAGATACCGTATCATCTTCAGTAAAAAAAAAAAAATTATTTTGATGATGAAATACTAGGATAAATTTTAAAACTTCCAACCATAGGTGACCTACGGGATAGTAAAAAAAATAGAAGTGTAAGAATAGAAACTGTTCTTAGGATAGAGGATCATGATCAATTTCACAAAATTTATGGTGATACTTAAATATTGAAATGAGACTCCTCCATATCATTGTTTGCTAGATTATACAACTTAGAGTAGGAGGATTTGATATTGTAATAGAGAGGGACTTAGCAATTATGTATCATGTAGTCCAATGCATCCCACTCAATCTTTCAAGAATGATCATCAAAGCTATGCAAGAAGCGGTAGGTAGAGCATAAACATCCCTACCTTATGCTATGATTTTAACCCATATTTTTAAATATTATGGAGTAAGAATTCAGGATGAATAATCAACAAAATTAGGCAGAGGTAGCAAAATCAATGAAGCAGTCCTCCACAGAATGTATTGGTTTAAAACTGATGATGGTGAGTGGAGTAGAAAGGATAAAAGCAGAGAACATGAGGAAGCTGAGGAAGAATGTCCTCAATTTAATAGAAGCGAAGCAGGACCTTCCAGATATAGATCTACGGAGCCTGTTGATTAAGTGAGGATGACTTCGGATATAGTCAATGCAATCGCTCAGGAGGTTGCATCTATTCTTTATTTCTCATCTTTAGGAGAGAATACTACACGTATGCATCCTAGCGGCAAATATAATTCTTCGTTCGAGCAAAAATTGAATAATTTTATTTCAACGGTGTAAGACATAAGACAGGACATTCATAATTTGATCTGTCATATAGAAGAATTAGAAAGATGTTCGCCTCATATAGATATGTAACATCAGCTAGACGAGGTTATCTACACTCTTAGAGTGCTCCAGACTACATCAAAAGAGAATCAGGTGAGATAGAAAGATAAAATATTTTTTCTATTGGATTGGCTACAGTTTTGTAGAACATTATCTAGACTACATCAAAAGAGAATCAGGTGAGATAGAAAGATAAAATATTTTTTCTACTGGATTGGCTACAGTTTTGTAGAACATTATCCGAATTAGCCAACGGATGAATATTCTTGTTTCAAATCTTTCAGATCAATCCAATCAGCCTCCTTCTAGTTAGCCTACTTTCAATCAGTCTTCTCTTACTCAGCCTCCTCCTAGTCAGTCATCCTCCTCTAGACCATCCTCATCTAGACCATCTTCATCTGCACATCACTATCATCCTGCTATCCAGTCTGATCCTAAAGATTAGACTATATCGGATTTTATATGTTGTGTGTTGTGATAATGTAATATTTTAGTTTTATATGTTGTGTGTTGGGATAATGTAGCACCATATTTCCTTGAATATAGAATGGTTTATATATTGGTTTATATATTGAATTGTTGTGTATGTATCAAAGGATGAAAGAATGATGGTTTAAGCTCACTTGTACAACCCTGAACACTATGATTTGCTATTAGATTTTATGTATCTATTATGAAGTTCAGACAACTAATGTTGTATGGAGCCAGTGCCAAAAATAATGTTCTTAGTGCCATATGTAGTATAATATATGACATTATTTTACTGTTTTATGTGGTGAGTTGGGTGATGTAGTATTTTTTGATTTTATATAGTATATTGTGATGATGGTTTTATGTGTTGTATGGTGTGAATGTAACAATTTTTGTTTTAAGCTATAAATATGGATCAGTTCTTGAATGTAGCAGTTTTTGTTTTATCAAACAGAGTGGTTCTTGAATGATTGATTTGGTTTATATAGCATCTGATTTGCTCTGTTAGATTTTGTACATGATTATATTTACTTCATGCCATGCCAAAGTAATATTTACTCCATGCCAATGTAGGTCTGTGCCAAATCAGTATTATATCAATTTGTTATTATATGATATTAGTTTACTGGTTACATTATAATAATATAATAAATATCATATTATAATATTATATCAATATTTTATATTAATATAATATAATATATATTATATAATAATATAGTATAATATATTATATTATTATATTATTATAATATTTTAAAAATATTGGACAATCCTAAATAATCAATAATTAATTTTTTTGCAACTAGCATTGTAACATGTGCTTTCAGATAAAAAATCTTATAACATTAATTTTAAATAATAGTTGATTATAAAATTATTTTAGCAAAAAATAAATACAAATATCACAACTATCGAGAGCTGTATATATCCAAATACTGAGGCCTCCTATGCGTCCGTCTCTCGTAAACATGTCTCATCTTTGGCCGCTAATGTGATGGCTCAGGTGCGGTATCGATCGGTGGAGAGGGAGGTAGAGGCTCACTCACTCTCTGTGATAGAGATGCATCGTCTACGAAGAGGTCAAAGTTCGAGAAGCTAGGATATGAGATGTGCTGGGCATATGAAGAGGTACTCGAATCCATTGATGGTACAGTCTGAAATTTTCTATCCTTTAAGACAACTCGCATAGTATCAATAAGGCCATCCATAATATTCGTAAGTGCTCAATCTTTGCATCCAACAGTGATCGAATGAAATCCGCTCCTTATCATATGATATAGCGATGTGATCTTCTGAAACTGTAAAAAAAATAAATATTATTCATAAGTATATTAATAACAACATAATAAAATGAGATAAAAATAAAATGTACTTACCATAATATCCATCATACCACCCGAAGCACGGAACCTCATCTCGGGATGCTCACTCATCAATGGCAAGATGAATCATCTAGTGATGCTCTTATACCACAGCAGATATGGATCATAATAATCCATCATAAAAAGCATGGGTGGATTAGCCATAATCAAATCCTCCCATCACTTTTATGCGTTAATATACTACCGATGCTCTCGAACCTAGTCATGGTGATGTCGTCCTCATCAATTCAAACAGTGAAGAGCATCTCGAGTGTCACATGGTGGGGGGATGTCCTGGTGCATGTCAAACTGTCGCATCACGCGCTCCGAACAATAAATCTCTACGATGTTAAAGCAAATGAGAGGTGCACGTGTCCTCCATACATACTGATCTGATCGGCATATCTCGGACAATGCGGTCAATATATCTAGTATGTAAGGCACCCACAATATTTGATCATCGCACTGCTGATCTAATTGATCCCTATAATATATAACTGTGTGCGATATCGGATTTCTAGCACCAGTCAGTCGAGTCCTCCACCTGTCCAAAATAAAATCACTATATTATTATATGAAAATATGTAGTCATTTATCATGTAAAATCAGTGCTACTAATTACATACCTGCATCTTAGTGGATCAACCCAATCATGCTGTACGCCACCAAATGGACCGTCAAAATCAGCATCATCCACATGGAACGAGACATGTTCTGCTACATCACCTCCCACTATCGACTGGTTGGCTCCTAGTCTGGGAAGCACCTGATCTGATCGTCCAACATGTAAATGCTCCCAGACCCAAAGCATAAGCAACACTAATGGCCCTGCTATCTCACGTGCACCTGGTCTACTGGCCCTACAGAGCTCGCGATTCAAGAAGGCTAAGGTAGCGCTGCCCCAACTCAACTGCCCACATACATCGAGATCACGTAGCAGTGGTAAGTGTAATAACTGCACATGAAAACTGGACTTATCGATGAATAGATGCCCACCAATAAGACAAAGAATAAATATCCATGAATGCCTCCGTACGGTCTCATCATTTGCATCATCTGAAAAGTGGTGGAATGTATCATGAAGCAAGTGAAATCTCAATGAAGATCCTGACAATATCGTCTCTGGCGGTCTAATCCCAAGCAACTCCTCACAGAGATCCGATCAAATGATCTACGTAGTATCAGTGATAGCAGGTCCATGCACTCGTAATCTAAAGAGAACAGCAATGTCCTGCAACGTGATCGTCGTCTCTCCAATACGGAGATGAAAAGTGTGAGTCTCCTGACACTATTGCTCTACCATGGCTGTAATGAGGGCCCAATCTAGCTATATGTCACAAATTCTAAAAACTCCATAAAAACCAACCACATGAAGATACTCTACAATCCTCTGATGTGGCCGTCAGGCGCGCATCATAGTAGAGCCTATATGTCTGCAGCACAGGGGCTCCATATCCTCTCTAGAATATATACTATCACTACGGTGTCGAGTCTGGAGATAGAGCATGGTAGGATCAATCAGCCTCGGATGCATGTCGGAGTCTGAACAAGCCATGTCGGAGATGCAAAATGTAAAGACAAGTATAAGACAAAGATAATAAGAACATTAAATAGTCAATATTAACAATATGATCATTTTGTATATTTTTTCAAACATTTACATGATATGATTACATAATCAAAATAGTTTAAAAAAAATACAAGCATTACATAAATATAGACCATATGAAAAGTAGAGATAAATCAGTACCATTGGGGACATCTACGTCGATTATGCCCTCTCTCCTTGTATAATCCACACCGCATAATATTTTGATGCTCCATTGCATCCATATCATTTGAAATCCTCTTTGACTGTGGACATCCCTTTTCTTGTCTTCTTGTGGATGGATGCAATATCAGTCTCGATGCAGTCCACTCAGACTAATAATGCAGACTCTCTAAAGGATGGAAGGTAAATGCATATGACTGCTCATAATGTGCAATAGTATAACAGTCATCAACGAACTACTTCCAATCTAAGCTCTAGCTGGCACAAACAGCAAACAAGTGCGAGCATGGATAATGCAGTAACTGCCATTTTCTACACGTGCATGTGCGTGCCCCTAAGTCGATTGTCTGTGTATAATCAGGTTCATCGAGACTGTAATGCCTTCGCCTTAATTGAATCTCATACAAACCTGGTTGGTTATTGTACTTAATCACATAATGCTCCCTAGACTTCAATTGTCGTGCATTTAACTTTCGTCTAATCTTATCTGTGAATATTCTATCGGCCTTCCTTCTTCGTGCTGTAATTGCGGATCTGACACTGAACCACTTCGACAAACATTCGAAGGAAAGACGAATAAGAGCAGTAATGAGCAATGAGCGAGCCCCCTTCAACACCTTATTAAAGCTTTCAGATAGA
Organism: Elaeis guineensis; assembly: GCF_000442705.2. Lineage (NCBI taxonomy): Eukaryota > Viridiplantae > Streptophyta > Magnoliopsida > Arecales > Arecaceae > Elaeis > Elaeis guineensis. The sequence continues at coordinate 87,561,222 of NC_025993.2, forward strand.
TTAATATTTATTATTCCATACCTACATCCACCTGTATCATGCACCAATGCCCATTTACTTAGATCATCAAGTGGATATGTTTTTAGATATTGAAAGTAGTTGGGTCATGTTCTCTCAATATATTGCATGCTTCGATCAAACTTTCAGGGTTGATTTTGCTTTACAGTTTGATGGAAATAAGCTAAAAATGCATCATGGAATCGACCATTTAAGTTAACCTCAATATGTCGAAGACATAATCTATGATATCCATATAGTACTATCCATCCAACAGATTGATCTGAAATAGCAGCTAATATTCTTTTATGCCGATCTGAAATTATGCCAATCTCCATATGATTATATGCCACATAATAGCGCAAACGCCAAAAAAATCATGACCAACTACTATGGTTCCCGCCTTCACAAATGGCAAATGCTAGAGGATAGATACTTCTATTTTTATTTCTTCCCACAGCTATTATAAGAGTACCCTTATATCGATCGTACAGATGCATTGCATCGATACTAATCAGTAGGTGACAAAATTAGAAGCCCTGAATACATAGACTAAATGCCCAAAAAACTCGATGGAACATCTCTGTATTTGCATCTGTTGTAGAAAATTTTGCAAAATCTACCATGATCCCCTCATTGGCATGATGAACTGCAGCTACCCAAGAACCCAATACATTATAAGACTCTATCCAATCTCCAAACAGCTTGCCCATAATAATTTGTTTAGTTATTCATGTCTTTCTGTAAGATACCTCTTACTGCCATGCATCACGTACATAAGCCTGATAGGCTAATATGGATATGGATATCTCTGCTCTAACTGATCCTCTAATGATATCGGTAATCATGCGTGCATCAAGCTGTGGATGATCTCGCATCACATCTGTATTCAAGCATGTGTGTGGCCCTTTATATATCGTAATTTTTCATTGCTATGTCTTGATCCGAAGGAATGCACAGAGATGCCAACTACAAATATCAGACTATTTACACATGATGCTCCATTTAACTCTATCTGACTTGATGACTTTGAAAGGATGGTGGGTGCGAATGGTATATTATTTCATGACATGTTAGACTTGTTCTTTCGACCCAAATACCATTCCTTTTCTTAACTCTTCATTCCCACCAAATAATGGATGTTCTGGCAAACCTTCATAGGATGCAGCCTCATCATCGGATGCATCAACTAGTTTGAATTCAAGAACAAGGGATGCCTCATGTGGTGAGTGGTGCGTAGTCGTTGATAGCACCAAAAATAACTCTACTCACTACGTAGGTAGGATGAGTCGAGATCGTATCCTCAGGAACCTTGGACTAAGTTGAGATTGCAAAATAAAAGAAAGAATCATTGTTTTTGATTTAAAAAATAAATTATCTTAAAATTACTGTAATAAGAAAATAAAGAGCTCGGGAGTTTTGAATTAATTTTGTACTAGCAGAGTTGTATCTCTTTTTTTTAATTAAATTGATGCGATTAATCTTAGAAAAAATACCTATCTTTCCTCAGCACGCCCTGTGCCCGTAGATCACGGTGCGTCTCCGAAAAGTACTAGGTAAACAACTCTTCTTTCCTCGGCACGCTCCGTATCCGTAGATCACGGCGCGTCTCCGAAAAGTAAAAATTGTTCCTAATATTAATCTAACAGGAAAGCATAAATAAAAGCATATGAAAGAGAGCAAATAAAGAACTCATGATAATTTAAATAAAAAGCATAATCTTTATTGCATATAAAGAAATACAAGAAAGTTTAGAACAATAAACCCGCTCTGTGTCGTTACAAAGTTCCTTCTCCACTCCCGAGACTGCTAGCCTAGCTGCTCATGAAGTAGTCCCTTTTTTTTCCTCTATGCAAGGCTCTAGAAGAATTTCTGGGATGATCCTCAAATAGAAGTACAAGAGCCTTTTTATAGGTGTTAGGAGGGAGGAGTTTTACATGATTTTCCGATATGGGACTAAAGAAAAAAATACTAAAGACCGTGCGTCCGAATGCCGCACCCGCGTTCTGCCCGCCTGCACGTTGTCCGCGTTCTGCCCGCGCTGCGCGTCGCCTGCGCGTCTGCTGCCGCGATCCATGCCCACTGTGCCGCTCGCCGCTGTGCCGCTCGCGCCCACTGTGCCGCTCGCGCCCGTGCCCGCGCTCGCCCGTGCTGTGCCGCTTGCGCCCGCAATGCCGCATTCACGAGGAAAGCACCCATGAAACAAATTACAAAAGTTTCTCAATTACAAAAAGAAACTTTTGTTTCTTTAAAATGACGCCTATATCCTTTTGGATTCCTTGCATAGTATCTTCATTTTCTATAATACCGTATGCATCCTTCTTTTATTTTAATTTCATTTTAAGTCTAATTTTCTTCAAACTTGAGTCTTTTTGATCTGCGAATCGGACTCTTTGTATCGGCGATCACCTTTCCTGTAAAACATAAAAAGAAACATCAAATTCTTAATAAATAAAATAAATTAAATATAATTTTTTACTTTAAAATACTTAAATTAAGTGTTTATCACACCCCCCAACTTGAATTTTGCTCGTCCTCGAGTAAAATAGATATATCAGTATTGTGTACCGACTTGATTTTGAATAAAAAGTTAGGTTAGGCATCCCAAAAGGTAGGTGATACTTGGTCAGACCATTAAAGAGATACTTCATTAGATTATCAATTTGACCCAATTAGTGGCTGAGTATTAACTAAAGAAATTTCAAAAGCTTTTCTTTCACCAACTCCCCACTTTACTCTTTAAATCCTCTAACTTAATAGGAAAGAGATTTATTATCTTCTTATAATTTAGTCCCCTTAATATATATATATATATATATATTTTTTTTTTTTTAACATTGCCTACCTTTTTACGCGAACCACAACGCTTAGGCGAAAGGGCCCGGTTACTCAGTAGGAAACCAATGTTGTTTTTCTTTCTTTCTTTTTTTTTTTAAGTAAATTTTAAGGAGAATTTTTGCATACCTCGACTTTTTCATCCAATTTCTCATGAAGCAGATTCTTTATTGAGATCAGTAAGAAGAGGGTTGTAGAATCACTCCTAAAATTTGATCTAGTCTAAACCCTACCATTCATTGGGTTTTCTTAATAATTTATTCCTCAGTATCTCTAAAATTATCTTGACCATTAATCATTCATTGTTTAGGATGCCTAATTGACTCTTAATCAAAATAAAATTTGGATACACAAAACTAATTATTTCTGACCATACTCAAGGATTTGATTAATTTTCTCCCCCCACAACTTAATCTACATTGTCCTCAATGGAGTAGGAAAGCAAAGAAAATAAAAGGAGAGAGTGCACCTGGGATAATTTTACTTCGAAAGTTGAAGATAGCTTCATTGATTAATAGGCTCTTGTTCTAAATTCCTGCAGCTGCGGTAAAGTAAAAAAAATATGAAATCATTGGGTTGCCTCCCAACAAGCACTAAGTTTTACGTCTTCAGCCAGACTGAATTGAGTAGTATGGCGGTTTTGGATCCACTAAATCAATAGATTCAATTAATTCTCCATCACTAATTTCATCTATGTAAGGTTTCAATCGCTGACCGTTCACTTAAAAGTGTTTTCCTGTTTAGGATTTTTGAGTTCTATAGCTCCATGAGGAAATACCTGAGTTACAATGAAAGGTCCGTCCCAACGTGAGCGAAGTTTTTCAGGAAACAGACGCAACCTAAAATTGAAGAGCCAAACTTTTTGATTGGGCTCGAATATTTTTCGTGCAATAAATTTATCGTGGTATGCTTTAGTTCGAGCCTTATAAATTCTGGCACTCTCATACGCTTCATTGCGTAGCTCTTCAAGTTCATTTAGTTGCAGTCTCCTATTGGAACCTGCATTTTTCATATCAAAGTTAAATTGCCATATGGCCCAAAATGCACGATGTTCCAATTCCACCGGCAGATGACAAGCTTTTTCGAATACAAGTCAATAAGGAGACATTCCTATGGGTGTTTTAAAAGCAGTACGGTAAGCCCATAATGCATCATCCAAGCGTGCTGACCAGTCTTTTCTATCGGATCTTACCATTTTTTCAAGAATATGCTTGATCTCTCTATTGGAGACCTCAACTTGACCACTTGTCTGGGGGTGATAAGGTGTGGCAACTTTATGAGTTATTCTGTACTTTTTCATTAGCATGTCGAAGTGCTTATTCGTGAAGTGTGTACCCCCATCGCTAATTATGGCTCTTGGATATCCAAATCGACTAAAGATGTTATGCTGAATGAACTTGATCACGACTTTGTGATCATTGGTTCGGGTTGCCATAGCCTCTATCCATTTTGATACGTAGTCCACTGCTACCAAAATATACTCGAATCCAAATGAGGAGGGAAAGGGTCCCATGAAATCAATTCCCCAAACATCAAAAATTTCTACAACAAGAATAGGGGACAGGGGCATCATATCTTTTCTCGAAATATTTCCTGTTTGCTGGCATCGCAAGCAATTACGGCCAAATTCATATGCATCTTTGAATAGTGTCGGCCAATAAAATCCACTCTGCAACACCTTTGCTGCAGTTTTTCTTCCATTAAAATGTCCCCCACATGCTAACGAGTGGCAGAAAGTAAGAATACCTTGGACTTCACACTCGGGGACAACGTCGGATTACTTGATCTGGGCAATATTTGAATAATTCTGGTTCTTCCCAGAAATAGTACTTTACTTGGGAGAAAAATCTATTTTTCTCTTGTTGGGTCCAGTGAGATGGGATTTGTCCCACTGCCAAGTAATTGACTATATGAGCGAACCAGGGAAGATCAGTGGAAGAGATTGAAAAGAGTTGTTCATCCGAAAATCTATCTTTAATCCTTTCTTTATTGTGTTCTACCAGAATCCTAGAAATATGATCTGCTACCAAGTTTTCGAAGCCCTTTTTGTCTAAAATTTCTAAATCAAATTCTTGTAATAGAAGGATCCATCTAATCAGCCTAGGTTTTGTATCTTTTTTGGATAGCAGATGTTTCAGTGCTGCATGATCGGAGTATACTAGGATCTTGGAGCCCAAAAGGTATGATCTAAATTTATCTAGGGCAAACACAACAGCAAGTAACTCCTTTTCAGTCGTGGTGTAATTCAATTGAGCACCTGAAAGAGTTTTACTTGCATAATAAATTACATGCGGTTCTCGATTAAATCTTTGCCCAAGGACTGCCCCTATAGCATAATCAGAAGCATCACACATGATTTCAAACACGAATAGCTAACTTTTGCAAATTAGGTGCACAACTTCCATATGTGACCCACCATTCATCTAGATACAAAATATTATATTTGTTAAAATAGAATACAATTGAAAAAATTTTATATCAATGAAAATATAAGGATATAACTAAGGAACAAGCTTATCTGGAGCTAAGCGACTTCGATAATTTA